>NC_038048.1:14444661-14744661 GCF_002211085.1 Panicum hallii
GGCCGCAGGCACGCGCGCGGGGCCAGCCCCGCTCCTCCCGCGGGCAGCATGGTGGCACCGGACCCCTTCCCGGGGAAAGGGGGGTCCGGGGCCCCGGGGCCGGGAGCGGGCCGGCCTGTGATGGCCTGGCCATCACACGTGGGCCCCGGACCTCCCAGGGGAGCCGGGTCCGCAGGGGTTATCCGAGGGCTCCCCCACGTGGCGTGCAGACCCCGGACCTCACGGAGCTCGGGGAGGGTCCGGAGACCGCGGCCCCAGCTGTCAGGCCCGGAGGCCGTATCGTGTGTCCAGAGCCGAGGGGGAGCGTGGATTATGAGAAGCCAGGGCCTGGACACCCTAGCAGGAGGTACCCCTATCAGTATGTACCGACAGTGGCCCCCGGGCCCACCTCGGGAGGAATGAAACCCGCAGGTGGGGCCAAATCCCAGCATCGCGCCGGGTGGACAGCTCGTTCCCGCCAGGTGAGGGCATGGATGTCCTTTTGCCCATCGCGGGATTCCCGAAGGGCCCGTCCTCCGCGCGCACCGTGCGTCAGACGGTTCAGATTCTTGTCTTATTCGAGCCCGCCGTGCGGCTCGGGCGGTTCGGATTCCGCCTTTCTCCCCCTCCTCCAGCGGCCACGCCGTTGACTGGCGGGCCCGGCCCACCAGTCATTGGGTGTGAGAGGAGGGCCCGGTGTAGGCAACCGTTCGACTTCTCCTCGGTCGCCGCGGAAGCTCGAGAGGGCAACAGCTTTTGCATAAAGGAATGCTCCGAAGGGATCGGCTACCTTTTCGCCCTTGCCAACAACAAACGCCGTAGCGCCCCATCGTCTCCGCACGCACATTTGCATCCAGCTTCCTTGCGCTCGGCATTCTTTCTCCTTCCTGCTCCCTTGCGATCCGTCCCCATCAATCTCCATGGCTTCACTTCCTAGCCCGCGCCGCTTCAGACCCGGGATCAGCTGGACGCGGTGCGGCGCCTTCTGGGGTGGACCGCGCCGGCGAATGCTGGGAAGGTCAGGGCCGGCGGTTCCCCTCCGCGACCTTGCCGCGGGGGAGTTCGTCCTTTTCAACTCGTACATTATGTGCGGGTTGGTTCCTCCAATCTCCTCCTTCTTCCTCCTGCTCCTGGAGGAGTTTGGCCTCCAACTTCATCATCTCACCCCCACTCCGTCCTCCTTGCGGCGGTCTTCGCCCACTTCATGGAGATGTTCGTGGGGGTGCGCCCCTGCACCACCATCTTCAAACATTTCTACTCCTGGTCGGGACCGGGAAGAAGCGCGGCGAGATCGGCGCTTACTACTTCCAGCTCCGGCACGGGATGGCCGGTGCCTACATCGCCGCCTTCTCCAGCTCCAAGTGGGAGGACTGGCGTGAAGGCTGGGTCATCGTGGCTGACGAGCCTCACGACCGCCTGGAGCTGCCATCGGGGGGCCCCCAAAGCGACCGGAGCACCTGGAAGGCCAGGCCAACAATACCAGCAGAACTCGACCCAGTACTGAACCGGATCAAGAAGCTGGCGAGGAGCGGCCTGACCTCCATGATGGTGCTGGGCGACTTCTTGAACGGCGAATCGCCCCCCTGCAGCAGCGTCCCGGATGGCCTATGTGTACACGGGCTAAATGACTGCTGCAGGATCGCGCGCGGGCCCGGCGGCGACTTCACCAGGGCGGAGCTGGAGGCGGCGGTCCGGGCGATGACCGGCGAGGTGTTCGTTCCAGAGTCCCTGGTCCTCCCGAGCGGGGTGAAGCCCTGTGCGAGGACCAGGCACTGCGGTCATCGGTCCTGGCGTCGATGCCGACCCTGGACGAGGGCGGCCTGGCGGTCCGGCAGCTGGAGAGACCCGAACCGTGGGCTCCAGATCCCAGGTGCCTCTCCGGTCGCCAGCAACGCCCCAGTGAAGGTGCCGGGGAGCCGGGACCCCGAGGTCCGGCCCCCGGCGGAAAGGGAAAAGAGAAAACGCCGGCGCCAGAGCGCCGGCAAGAAGAAGTGTAGGTGCTGCCCCGGCCCAGAGGAGCGGTGAGGCTCAGGGGGCGGCACCTGAGTGGCACAGCCAGCCGAAGGGAGCAGTCCCGGAGGCTCCAGCGCGGCGACGGTTCCTTTGTGGGGAACCGGCGCCGAAGCGCCAGAAGACGGCAGCGGCGGAGGAGCAGAGAAGAACTCCACCTCCTGCGCCACAATACCGTCAACCGGAGAGGGGGCGAGAGGGGACACGACAGTCTCCTCCGCCACCGCCTCCAGGGCGACGTCCGGCGACACCGCCTCCACCGCCCGAGGCCTATCCAGGACCCCCTCACCGCCACCAGAAGCCCCGGCGGCCAGGGACACCCACCAAAGGTCCGGGGGTCCTCGGCTGAGGAAAATCCCCCCCGCAGCCCGGGGCAGATGGGAGTGGTACGACTTCCCGTAAGTGGCTTTGTCAGGGTTTCCCCATTTCATTTCTCGGCTTCAGGTGCTTAATCAAACAGGTGGTATGGCAGGGCGCAACCTTCAAATGCACCAACTGGGGGACCCGGCCCCAGCCAACGCCGGAGCCCTCAGCATCGGCTCCAGCAGGGCCTCCGCCAGAAGCAGCCTCAGAAGCCTCCGGACCCAGTGGTCCGGAGCTGGAGGCTACCATGCCGCCACGTCGGAAGCCGCCCCCAAGAGGAGGCGATCAGGCCCACTGCGGTGGCAAGAGGCCCCGGCAACAGCGCCGGGCGCCGAGGTCGGGCCTTCCCCAGCCGAACCGGCAGCTGAGGGGGTCCGCTGCCACAGCGGAGGCTTCCAGGCCAGAGGCAGCGGCGACGGCGGCACCGGAGGCGGCGGAGGTGGCGACTCCGGAGGCAGCGGAGGTGGCGTCCTCCGGAGGTTGCAGAGGCTGCGGCTCCGGAGGCCCCCGAAGTCGCCAGTAGCGCCGGACCACCAGCGGAGGGGAGGAACCGGAGGTGGTATTGGGAAGGTATCTCCTCCCGAGCACAGCGGAGGTCCCACTCCCCCGGCTTATAGCCAAATGCCCAACAAGCTCAACTGGAGCTAGAGGCTGGCATGCGCCGGGAGTGGGAGAAGCTGGAGGCGGAGCGCCAGCGGCTCTCCGACTGGGAGGTCCGCCTGGGGGACCGCATCAACACGCCTCCGCTGGCACGCCAAGGAGCGCGCCCAACTCGAGTTGGAGCCACGAATCCTTCAGGAGAGGCAGGAGGAGGCACGCGTCCGAGAGGCAGCAGCGCTCCAGCGGGAGAAGGCAGCCACGCGGCGGGAAGCGGAAGCCTTGGAGGGGCTTGATTGCTGTGGAGGAGATGAAGCAGGCGGTGGCAGACAGAGAACGAACTGCCCGGGAGCTGGTGGCACAGGCCAGGAAAGCGTCTGCGGCGGTCGAGGCGGAAAAAGCCACCTTGCGGATCTGGCGGCGGCGGTAGCAAAGAGAGAAGAGGGGCTGGCCGCCCGAGAAGCAGGGGAGGCGGCCCGGCTCCAAGAGCTCCAAAGGCGAGAAGAAGCCGTGGAGGAGGAGCTGGCCGCCGGGACCCGAAGGCTCCAGGAGCGTGAGGCCGGCCCTACGGGAGAGGGATGCCAAGGTGGAGGGGCTCCTGGCGGAGCAGCGCGCCGGCATCGACCGGTTAACAAGATGGGTTGGTGCAGTGAATCCTCTGCTAGAGGCACTCGGAGCCAACCCCATCTGGGTACCGGAGGCGCCTTCACCGTTCGGCGCCGCACTCCAGCTGCTGGACTCCAACCGCCAGGCGGCTACAGGACGTGGAGGGCGGCATACAGGACCTCCTGGAGACAGAGGGACGAGCGGTTGCTCGAGGAATGGCGGAGTACATCCTCACCAGCTTCCGGAGCCATGACCCCGCCGTCCAACTGACTCCGTCCTGGTCGGACCCCTCCGGGCGACAGCGGCCGCCGCACGGGAAGGGGTCCAGGAGGCGGTGGACATGGTCGCGGCCCGCCTCCGGCGACGCCCCGAACCTACGGGAAGTGGAGGTGCCTCCGGACCACCAGAGCAGTAGTGCTAGCATCTTTTTGTTATTTCTTTTGTAATATAACTTATGTAATGTTGTGTACATTATCAGTGATGCATTTAAGTATTCCATATGTCTACTTTTTTGCGAAAAACTTAACTGTTTTCCCTGGTTGTCGATCTGCAAAGTGCAGTGCCAAAGTACTTTTGGGCACACCGAGGTCCCGTGGCCCCCTGGGAGGTAGTCGCGATAGGATGGGACTAGCTGCCATAAAACCGAGGTCCTGCACATGACTTAGGATCGACGCTTAGTAGACGTCCCCACAGGTTCCCGGTCTGGCCAGCGGAGTCCGCCTAAGTTACGTAGCAAGCCAGAGCACTAGGACCTACATTCGAGGATTAAAAGGGGTCCCGGTCCCTTGGAGCATGGTTTGAGGTACAACGGCGCTCACCCTAGGGGGGCAGGGCGTGTAGGCTTAGGGTACGGAACCAGGCTAAGCGGCTACACAACCCTGGACCCCAGCATAGGGCGAGCGCGTTTCCCTGAAGCCAGTTCACAGGGGTCCGGTTCCTTTTTTCCTGTGAAACAGAGGTCCCGGGCAGAGACGTTGCGTAGCAACTTAGAGGAGGCCTTAGGCAAAGCACAGACGTGAAGAACACGTGGGGGGTTAGCGTAATAAGGAGCGAAAAAATACAGGGTCACATAGACTTCAAGGACGCATTTGAGAACAAATTTTTCCTTAACGAATTGGTATAGTAGAGTTGTGCGATGTACGCCAGGGGCCGGGTTTATGAGGGCGGACCTCTACCGCCCTGATCCGCACGGGAATGCTACCAATTACAAAGGAAAAATTTCCTCTCAACCGGGTCCTAGGGATAAAACTTACGGAGGTGCTCAATGTTCCATGGATTGGGTAGTTGCATTCCATCCTCCGCAGCCAAACGAACAGATCCGGGTCGGCACACCTTTGTCACCTTGAAGGGCCCCTCCCAGCTGGGGGAGAGCTTGTGCATACCTTCTCGGTTCAGGATCCGCTTAAGACTAGGTCCCCGACCCGAAGCTCCCTACTGCGCACAAACCGTTGGTGGTAGCGCCGAAGCGCTTGGTTGTACCGTGCGTTTCGGACTGCTGCTCGCCATCTGCGTTCGTCGACAAGGTCCACATCCTGGCGACGCTCCTGTTCCTGCATTTCCTCATCAAAAGACCGGACCCGCAGAGAACCATGGTGATTTCTGGGGGAAGGCACGCTTCGGCCCCGTAAACCAAGAAGAAAGGGGTTCCCCTGTTGCCCGGCTGGGCGTGGTCCGGTTCCCCCATAACACACTTGGGAGCTCTTCAATCCACCTTGCGCCATGCTTCTCTAGGTCACAGTAGGTCCGGATCTTGAGCCCCCTGAGGATTTCGGCATTGGCCGCTCAGCATGGCCATTGCTCCTGGGATGCGCCACTGAGGCGAAACAGAGCTGGATGCCCATATCCTCACAGTACTCCTGGAAGTACTGGCTCGTGAACTGGGTCCCATTGTCAGTGATGACCCGGTTCGGGACCCCGAACCGGCACACAATTGACCTGAGAAAAGCAGTTGCTGACGCCTTGGTGATGTTGACCACTGGGGTTGCCTCCGGCCACTTAGTGAATTTGTCAATGGCAACATAGAGGTACCGGTACCCGCCAACGGCCCTAGGAAAGGTCCCAAGATATCCAACCCCCATACCGCAAAGGGCCAAGAGGGAGGAATCATCTGCAGAGCCTGAGCTGGAGTGTGTATTTGCTTTGCGTGGAACTGACACGCTTTGCAGGACCTTACCAACTCGGCTGCATCCTGGAGTGCTGTCGGCCAGTAAAAGCCATGCCGGAAAGCTTTACCAACCAGCGTGCGGGATGAAGAATGACTTCCGCACTCGCCTCCATGGATCTCCGCAAGCAAGTCGCGGCCCTCTTCCTGGGTGATGCACCGCATGAGGACGCCGTTGGCGCCACGGCGGTAGAGATCCCCTTCTACCACTGTGTATCGCTTAGCCATCCGGACAATGCGCTCAGCAGATGCTTGATCTTCAGGAAGGTAATTATCTTTCAGGTAGTCCCGGACCTTAGAGATCCATGCATCGGGACCTTCCTGAAAAACTGGGTGCGGCGCCCTGAGATCTCCGGGACCCTCAAGGGAGCACACAGCCCTTGGCGGGCACCACAGATGGATTGCCGCCGGGACCGCTAGCGTTGAGGTGCTAGTCCGACCCCCTTCGCCCAGGTCGGCAGACTGGGCGGAAGGCTTCAGCAGACGTCTCAGGAAGACACCCTCAGGCACGGGTGCCCGAGTCGATGCGCTCGCGGAGAGCGCATCAGCTGCTGTGTTGCCTTCGCGTGGAACGTGTTGCAGTTCCAGCACATCAAAGTCCTTCTCCAGCCTCTTCACATGAATGAGGTAGGCTGCGAGCTGGGGGTTGTTGCAGCAACACTCCCCCCGGACTTGCTTGATGATGAGTTGGGAGTCCCCTTTGACCAGGAGCTCCCGGACCCCTAGGGACAGAGCCGCCGTGAGCCCAAAGATTAAGGCCTCATACTCCGCCATGTTGTTGGTGGCCTCAAATTCAAGGCGCACCATGTACTTTAACTGCTCGCCACGTGGGTCGATAAGGACCACGCCTGCGCCGGCCCCCTTGCTGCGGGCGGACCCGTCAAAGAAGAGGGTCCAGTGAGGCCCGGTGAAGACCGGAGCCCTGACCTCCGGACATGGGGGGTCCGTCCCTTGGTCCGGTCCCCGAGGGCACCTGGTGCAGGCGTCCATTCCGCGATGAAGTCAGCAAGAATCTGGCTCTTGATGGCATGACGCGGCTGGAAGTCGAGTTGGAAGCCAGCGAGCTCTGCCGCCCACTTGGCGATGTTGCCTGTGGCGTTGGAGTTGTGAAGGATGCCCCTCAATGGATAGGAGGTCACTACCACGATCTTGTGGGCCTGAAAGTAATGGCGGAGCTTCCTGGACGCGACAAGTATAGCATAAAGGAGTTTATGCGTCTCAGGATACCTGGCCTTTGCCTCATGAAGGACCTCACTGACGTAGTAGACCGGCCTCTGGACGGTCCTGGCTCTGCCACGTGGGCTGGGTCCTTCAATTTGTGCTGGGGACCCGTCGGTCCCCAAGCTGCCTAGCCCTTCTCCGGGTCGGAACTCGGCCGGACCCTCCGAAGTAGGGCCGGTTGCTGGAATGGGGGAGGCCGGACCTCCTTCTCTTACAGGGGGGTCCACGGGGGCCCCCTGCGAGAGAAACTCGGACCTCTCGGTGACCAGCACCATGCTGATCACTTCGGTCGTTGCTGCAAGATAAAGAAACAGTGTCTCTCCTGGGTCCGGTGCAACTAGGACCGGCAAGGAGGTAAGGTACTGCTTCATCTCTTGGAAGGCGCGTTCTGCCTCTTCGGTCCATGCAAATGGCCCGGACCCCCTCATCAACTTGAAGAAGGGAAGGGCCCTCTCCGCCAGCTTCGAAATGAAGCGGCTGAGGGCAGCAAGGGACCCTGTCAGCCTCTGTACATCCTTGAGGCGCGCCGGGGGTCTCATTGCTTCAATCGCCCGGACCTTATCCGGGTTGGCCTCGATCCCCCGGTGAGAGACCAGGAAACCAAGGAGCTTTCCCGCCGACACGCCGAAGACGCATTTCTCGGGGTTAAGCTTGGTGGAGGTCGCTCGTAACTTGTTGAAGACTTGACCTAGATTTCCTAAGAGGGAATTTGACTCCCTAGTCTTGACAACAATGTCATCAACATACACCTCGACTATATCTCTAACCAAATCACCCAGAGTGATGTTCATTGCACGAGCAAAGGTGGGTAGTGCATTAAGCAATCCATAAGGCATGACTATATAACAATAAAGACCATCCACTGTTACAAAAGCTGTGTGCTTCCTATCATCACTAGCCATCTTGATTTGGTGGAAACCAGAATAAGCATCTATGAAGGACAGCAAATCACACCCGGAGGTGGAGTCTACAATCTGATCTATTCGCGGGAGTGGATAAGGGTCTTTTGGACATGCCTTGTTAAGATTGGTGTAGTCGATGCACATCCGAAGCTTCCCGTTAGCCTTTGGGACCACGACCGGGTTGGCCAACCATACAGGATGGTAGACCTCCTCGATGAAGCCAGCCTGCAGCAGCTTGCGGACCTCTTCACGGATGAAGTTTTGCCGCTCAATGGACTGCTTGCGTGGCTTCTGCCGAACCGGCCTGGCGTCGGGGTGGATCCTCAGATGATGCTCAATCACCTCCCTAGGGATCCCGGGCATCTGCAACGGTTCCCAGGCGAACACATCAACATTTGCCCGGAGGAAGGCGATGAGCGCGCTTTCCTATTTCTCTCCCAGGTTGCCACCAATGCGGGTGGTCTGGGAGGTCTCCGCTCCGACCTGGACGGTCTTCACAGGGACATCGTCCGTGTCGGACGGGCGGACCTTCGGTGCCTTGGCCAGGGCTTTGGCATGGGAGGTCGAGGGGTCGGACCCCTGGGCGCCAGCTACGGGGGCAAGCCCCGTAGCCAGTGCATGGAGCTTTTCGACCGCCACAACGGCCGCGGCACGGTCACTCTGGACGGTGAGGACGCCCGCCGGAGAGGGCATCTTCAGGACCAGGTACCCGTAGTGGGCTACGGCCATGAACCGGTACAGGGCCGGTCTGCCGATGATGGCGTTGAAGGGGAGGTTAACTTCCGCGACTTCGAACTGCACGTTCTCGGTACGGAAATTGGCCTCCGTCCCGAATGTAACCGGTAAGGTGATGGTCCCTACCGGGTACACGGGATCCGGGCCCACTCCTGAGAATGGGCGTGATGGAGCCAGCTTGGACTCCGGGATCTGCAGGTGCTTGAACGCCGCATAGCTGATGACGCTGAGGCCGGCGCCTCCGTCGATCAGCACATGGTGAAGGCGAACATTGGCAATGGTGGGTGCTGTAATGAGCGGGAGCACTCCAGCGCCCGCCATGTTTTCTGGGCAATCAGATGGCCCAAAGGAGATGGTAGTGCCCTTCCACCGCTGATGGGGCGCCGCCTTCGGCACCCCTGGCTTCACCGAGAGGACCTCCCGGCGAAGGGCCTTGACGTCCCACCGGGAGACGAGCTCCGAGCTGCCGCCGTACATAACGTACAGCTTCTTGCGGCGCTCGTCCCCACCGGACTCGGAATCGGACTGTTGAAAAAGTCCCTTGAGGTCTTTGTTGGGAGTTTGATACCCCAGCTCCCTCTCAGTCGCAGCGGCGTCGGCATCAGAGACCTTCTCCTTGCCGGGCCGCCGCGGAGGGGAGGAGCCTTCCTTGGAGGCCTGGTCACGCCTCTTGCTGAGGCGTTCCGCGAGCTTTTGGATCTCGCGGCACTCGGTAGCGCTGTGGTGAGCCCCCGGATGGACAGGGCACGACCCGGGGTCGGTGCGCTGCTGACGTGGGCGCTTGCCACGGGAGTTCTGGCCTCCGGTCGTTGCAGCCGCAACGGCCGGATTCCCGATCCGTGACTTGTCGAAGCCATGGTTCTTCTTGTTCTTCTTCTTGCCGCTACCAGGGGCAGCGACACTGGGCCCGCTCATCTGAGCAGGTCCTGCCTGGGTTGCAGAGTGCCATGCACGGCCTTCTGCAGCTCGGGCGCATTTGTCCGCCAGAGCGAACAGGGTGGTGACGGCTTCCACCTGATGGGTCGCGAGCTTCTCTAGCATCTTCTCGTCCCGGACCCCCTGTCGGAAAGCCGTGATAATAGATGCGTCGGAGATACATGGGATGGTTCCACGTACCTTAGTGAAGCGGGAGATGAAGGCCCGGAGGGTTTCCCCGGGTTGTTGCCTCACGGCGTGGAGGTGGGCCTCCACGCCATGCTGCTGGTACGCGCTGGCGAAGTTCGCCGTGAACTGTGCGCAGAGCTCACCCCAGGACTGGATGGATCCCGGGGTAAGGTTCATGAGCCAGGTCCGGGCTGGCCCGGTCAAGGCTACATGAAAGTAACTTGCCATAACGGCTTCGTTACCCCCAGCCGCCGTGATGGCGGTGATGTAGACCTGCAGGAACTCTGACGGGTTGGAGGACCCGTCATATTTTTCCGGCAGGTGAGGCCGAAACTTGGACGGCCAGGCGACCGCGCGAAGGTGGTCTGCGAGTGCTGCGCAGCCCACGCCCGACACCGGCGCCTGGGTGAGTCCCTGCGGCCTGGCCGTAGCCGCATCGAGCGCAGGGGCAAGGTTCCGACCCTCAATGTTGAGCCGTCGGTTACGTGCTCGCTCGATGGAGATCCTGGCATCTTCTCCCGCATGCCTGCGGTTGAGCTCTGCCCGGAGGTCTTCGGTCCGTGCACTCCTCACTGATGGTGAGTGCACAGAACCGGATGCGCCGCCCTGGCGACGGCGCTGCCTGGACACAGATCCCCCCGCTGAGCCTGGGGAAGCCTGTGCCAGGTTGAGGAGGCGGTCGACGTCGTCACGCCATTGTCTGTGCGCGCCTGGCGACGCCGCTTCTCCAGGGGGGTTGCGGAGCAACTCCCTGGCAGCCATGAGGGGCCCACTCGGTGGGAGCACCGATTGTGCCACGGAGTCCCGCTCTGCTGCGCATGGTGGAGCAGCACGCGGAGCCACCCTGGAGGCGTGACGGCGCGAGGCGTGTGGCGCTGTCGACGCCACTTCTTCACCGATCAGGAGGCCATGGTGACCATTTTCCTGCGCCATTGAAGTCGTGGAAATCGACCGAGCGCAAAACCAAACCTAGCCCCCTACCTGGCGCGCCAAATGTCGGAGGAATTCTCCAGCCGGTTGGCGGAATGCACCCGCCTAATCCTAGTTAGGATGGGTTTGGAGGGGGCTTAGGAGCGCTCGGTCGGTGGACAGATGAACGCAGGAAGGACACGAGGATTTAGAGTGGTTCGGGCCGCCGGAGCGTAATACCCTACGTCCACTTTGGAGCTGTATTGATTGTGCAAGCCCTAGATGGAACCTAGCCTGGACTTGTGTTCGTGTGTCTGAACCTACGTTCTAACGAGTGCACTCTCCCCTTTATAGTCCAAGGGGAGTGCTTACACTGCGCGGGACCCCGACATGTGGGTCCGGCCTGCAGGAGCTGTTCTTCGAGAGATATAGAGTCCTCCATCTCCAGCTCCTCTCCGTAGTCCTCTCAATCGAGAAGTTGATGTGCGTATCCACAGCCAGGATATGGCCGTGTACAGCCTTGTCTTGTACAGTGACCGGCGTCAGCGTTACCCAACAGTGAAGCCGTGCTGTCACTGTTGGGATGGGACCTTTGGTCAGTGGGCGACACGGGGCCGTCCAGTGGCGCGCGCACTGTTACAGCGCACGCCTTGGCTCGCCTATTACAGGCCATCATCACGCGCGCAGGGCCGTGATGGGACTGCACACAGTCCGCGTACTGTGCGCGGTGATACGACGCGCCGCCTCCAGAACGGGCGGGCTTACCGCGGTGTCAGCTTACCTGCCCCGTGTGTCAGTGGCAGGCCGCACCTTTTGACTTTGGCGCGCCCGGCCCAGCTACCGCATTGAATGCGGGTAGGTGAGGAGGAGACCCGTAAGAGGCCTCCGGCCGCAGGCACGCGGCGGGGCCAGCCCCGCTCCTCCCGCTGGGCAGCACATGGTGGCACCGGACCCCTTCCCGGGGGAAAGGGGGGTCCGGGGCTCCCGAGGCCGGTTGAAGCGGGCTGGCCTGTGATGGGCCTGGCCATCACACGTGGCGGCCCCGGACCTCCCAGGGGAGACCGGGTCCGCAGGGGCTATCCGAGGGCTCCCCGTCCATCTAGGCGTGCGGTAGACCCCGGACCTCACAGAGCTCGGGGGGAGGGTCCGGAGACCGCGGCCCCAGCTGTCAGGCCCAGAGGTCGTATGCCGCGTGTCTCAGAGACGAGGGGGAGCGTGGATTATGAGAAGCCAAGGGCCTGGACACCCTAGCAGGAGGTACCCCTATCAGTATGTACCGACACAACCGTTTGCCTTTCATTCCGACTCGTGGATCAGGGCCACCACAAGCGACTGCAGGTCATATGCACTACAAAAGTGCAGGACGTACGTCTGTAGCGCGACTACAAAACCCGTACTCCTGGTTGCCCAGCAACACATATGCCTACACGTCGAACAAAGTAACCAAAAGAAGCAAATACATGTGGTGGGGGGTATGTCCACTCCTCGGGCCGATCGGTTACTAGGCTTACCGCTTACCATATTTCACGGCATGTGGCTAGTACTTTCAAACGCTTAACCACCGCTACCACACACTGCGACCTTATCAAAATTCATCAACACAGACGGGGTATCATCTTGACCATGATACCTCATAAAACTCCCGTCCGGTATCCTTATAGTGATAACAGGAATGTAAACATTACAATTCCTATATCGCGCGAGTGACAGGAAATCACTCGACTTCTACCGGTCCTATAAGCAAAGCAGCTAGTCGGACTCCAGTTCTAGTGTTCATTACATTGGTTCCTAGAATAATGCAACTAAGTTTCCAATCAATTAAGTTTCCAATCAATTCCTAAGAACCTAATGCATAAAGAGATATACATAATTAATATAGGTTGCAGTGTAATAAGGTAGGGGTTATGTCCGGGGCTTGCCTTTACTGGTGAGGCTGAAGTCAGTAAAGTTAAGATCTTCCGAACTTTGGTTCGGGGCTTCTGATAATCCCGCGACGAAGTTCCCGGGGTCTTCAGAATAACCTCCTTCTAATTCCGGGATTAGCTGGTAATTTCCGTTGGCGAGAGTGGTCGAATCTATATGATATGCAAGATGGAGTTCAATAAATGCATACACTTTTATTTCAATTCACAATATAGTTGCAATCCAAATAAAAGAACATTACATTTCGACAAATAACCTAACTACCCTGTACTGGGCAGTCATTTATCGAGTATTAACTAAACTAACTAGTCTCGTTAGGCAACAGGGGGTTTACCCTAGACATCTATACTAACTTCATTAGGTAGCATGTTCAGTTATTTAATTAGTTGGTGTATAGATCTTGACCTTAACCGATGAGGATGCATCAGGTTTAGCCGATAGACGTGCTTTGGTCGGGCCTAACAGAGACGTGTCTACTGTGCGATCTTACTGATCCAAGGTTGTGTACTTTGGTCTGGGTAGCCGATTGACAGGTGCACTAGCTTTCTAATTGATCGATGAAAACATCGATCACTTTAGCAGAGGGATGTTTCCTAAAGCGGCTGTGTCCTAACTAATCTGTGTGAGCATCGGCGTACTTAACTGATCGCGTGCGTATCAGTATAGCGAATTCATGCTTTAGTAAAACTAATCAATCGGTGATTTGACATTCTAGCCGATTTAATGTATCGGCACATTCGCCGATTTATACATCGGGTAGAATTAGTCGAGTGATGTATCGGCATAGCTAGTTGACTAAAGCAAGTAACTAGCCGATGGTGTATTGATAGACTAGTCGAACTATGTAACCGTACGGTCTGTGTCTCAGCGTATTCAGCCGATTGGTGAATCAGCTGTGTAGCTGATCGTCCTACTCTGCATTGGTTGTGCCTAACTAAGATGTGTTTAAGTGTTATCTTAGGTAACTAGGTGTGGTTGCATCGGCTGGATTACATCAGTATCACAATTAAGTGATGTACAGCCGATGGGGTTATCTAAGTTAGACCTATTACAAGAATTAGGTGTAACAGAACACTAATATTAAACTAGGTTGGTGAGACCATAAGTGCGGAATTAGACTAAGGAGGATGTGGTTGAGGGTATGTAACTGGTAAGCATATAGCCGATCTCTCAGCCGATAAATCGGCTGATAACAGTGTGCGGATAAGGATGGGAAAACTAAGGATTGACCGGCCATAATTGACCGCTATGGAAAACAACTGGAATCGGTTTAGATTAAAGGGTAACAAAACTCTAAGATCGTGTGTGCATTGACTATGGGCAGCCGATACGTTATCTAAATCGGATGGCTAGTTGATCTCTGTGCGCATCGGCATAGCCGATTTGTGTTCTTAGCAAACTAGTCGAGCTATGAACATCAGCCGAGTTAATATGTGCGCACGCGTTAGATTTGTGAATCGGCATAAGTAGCCGATTTCCTATGCTGTACTGGCTGTGCTTAGCCGATAGATACGTTCTTTATTGGATGTGCCTATCCGATTCTTGACTGGAGTGTTTAACCAGAGTAATCCGTGTTGGAGTGGTTCGATGATATCAGCAAACAACCGATTGATGCATAGCCAGCGTGGTTGTCTAGATCGGACCAGGTCGATTAGGGCACTAATGTTGGATCGGACTGATAGGGTGATAAACATCGGGCCGAGGGGCTTTTGCCGATAAGGAAGAAGTCAAAAGGCTCATGGTCGATAGGGTTACGCCTATCGAAAATCGGCTGAACTAATAGCCGATTGCTAAGCCTGGTTACAAAGGTATATCAACTAAGTAGTCGATACACAAGGTATGACTAGGATCTTTATATAGAAAGGGCTCTAACAAGATTGCAATTAAAACTAGGGTAAAGGCATAAGCATCTATATAAATGAAGGTTAACCAAACATCACAAACATAACATCACAAACATTAAGGATTACACAGCACATGAGCAAAGCCTGACGGGTAACTTCAGAAATTCATACCTAGATGTCTAACCTACCAAGGATGTTGTTCTTCAACAACTTGGAAAGATTATATAAATGAATTGTAATTCATTGCAATTGGAGCAGTACAACTACAGATACGAATTTAACCCTAACAAGTATAAGCAAAAGTCTAAAGTGAGATTTTTCTACTAACACATACAAAATTATACACATACTGCATAAATCTACTCACAAGGATTCCATAACATCTTCATTTGACATTTTACGATTTTTATATCATTTCTTACGAATTTTATAAGTTAGTTGCTTTGCACATATGAAATAATAAAAGAGCTTCGTAGAAAGGCCCTCAGTTTCTCACCGGCGGTAATGGCGAGTTTCATCTGCTGTAGCTCGTTACAGTTGTGTTTGGTTGCATAGAGGCTCCTTCGAGCTCGTCACGTCCTACCGCCGCCTTCGCTCCACAACGATCTCCGATGTCCTTCACGCGCTGTTCCATTGTTTGCCCCGTGCGGGTCCGCGCCGAGTCGTCACGCCGCGGCATTGCGAGCCCTGAGCTCCGCTCCTGCGGCGTGCCTGTGCGCACTCAAACCGAGCCACTCAGTGCCTAACCGTGGTCGCGCCGTGCGCTCCGCACGCTCGTCCGTGTGCTCGGCCCAGCCTCCGCTCAACCCACCGTCCGCGCCATGCGCGCGTCGCCCGAACAACCGTGTATCACCTGCCCTCCAATTTCCCCCTCGTGTTGCAGCTCCCCGACATGGAATACGGCCACCTACACTACACCGCTCGGCCTAGCCTATGTGCTTGCCTGGCGTCTGTACCCGTGCCGCCACCAGCCGCTCGGAACCGCTCACCCGAGCCCGCTCCCACGCGCACTTCACCTGCGCGACGCCAGCCGCCGGCTCCCCCTGCCGCGCGCCCCATCAGAACCGCGCCACTACCTGGGCCCTGCGTCAGCCGCAGCCCGTGCTCCCTGTCCAGCCTCCGCCTGCGCCGCCACATCGCCTAGACCCGCTGCTCGTCACGCGCTGCACCCGCCCGGCCGCTGGCCGAGCCGCGCGCGCCGTCCAGCCGCGGCCCGCCTGCATACTCCGCTCGCCGCCTTGGGCTTCGCCCACGCCTGGCCGCGCGCTACTCTCGCCTGCCTCTAGCGCAGCGCCGAGCCGCCCTACCTGGGCTGCGCCGCCTGGGCCCCGCGCACTGCCGCACGCGCGCCGCCCTGGCTCGGCCGCTACCGCCCGCGCTTGGGCCGCGCGCTCCCGCGCGTCCGTGCGCCGCCGCCCTGGCTCCCGCACCGCCAGTCCGCGCGCTTGGGCCCACGCCGGGCCGCTCCTCCAGCTCCCGCCGCTAGCCGCCGCTAGCCGCGCGCCTGGGCCCGCTTGCCCCCGCCCGGGCCTGCACCGCCCCTGTGCGCCTGCTGCGCGCACACGCCGCTCGCGTGGGCCGCAGCCGCGCGCGCTCCCCCGCTCTGCGCTGCCGCCTGCGCGCGCTGCCCCAGCGCCGGCCGCCGCTGCCTGTGCCGTGGAGGGGAGAGAGAGGGAGGGGCCGGTGGAGTTAAGGATTGGGGCAGAGCAAAGTGTCGCCGGTGGGGGAGAAAAAGAAGGGGAAAACGGAATTGGACAGTGCTGCCGGTGAGGAAAAGGAGGAAGGGAGGCAGGGA
Source organism: Panicum hallii (assembly GCF_002211085.1). NCBI lineage: Eukaryota > Viridiplantae > Streptophyta > Magnoliopsida > Poales > Poaceae > Panicum > Panicum hallii. The sequence continues at coordinate 14,460,811 of NC_038048.1, forward strand.
AATACTCAGCGCGGGGAGAGGATAAGGGAGCAGCACAGTTAGACGCGTGTACCTGTTTGCAGCAGGAGGTGGCGATGAGGGTCGGCACAGCGGTGGGCTGCAGAGCAGGAAAAGCAGCGCCAGAGGAGGAAGACAAAGGGAAATTTCCCGAGGACTTGTTTGTAATTTTAGAAAATTGTAGGGACCTCTTGGTAAAAACAAATTTAACCACTGTTCTAGGGCTCAAACATAAATGTGATCAAAATGAAAGTTGTACAACTTTTTAAGATCTACAACTTTGTTTTAGGGTTTAATCTCCAAAACTCAAAATATGAGGTTTTATTTTAAGACTTGGACTAAATTTGAATTTTCTAACATCTTTGTCATTGTTAGTATAAATTATATATAACCTTGGGTCTATTCGCAAATTGCTAAGTAAGTCATGATTACTTACATTATTACCTTTTTACTTCTAGTAATTTTGGAAAGTTACTTTTGTAAATTACCTATTTTGCATAAAAGGGCTTGTTCTTTTATAAAATTTCATAAATACCCTTATTTCCTCAACTTTACGCAAATTTTTACACAATTTAACTCCTACATTTCTAATGCAACTGTTGGGTAAATATATTATTTTTTTTTACAAGACATAGAGTAAAATATATTTACCAAACTACCCTTTTACTTAATTTGAGGTTACCTCTTATCAAATTACATTTTGCAAAAACAACCCTAGTTTTTCCATAATTACGAAAATACCCTTTTTACTTAAGATTTTCAAGAACTTCACACAAACACACAAAAGTTTTACACCAACAAGCATACACTTCACACTATCAACATATAAGTCTAGCATTACAAATACACGGAACTATCACAGCCTTCCCCCCTAAAAAGAATCTCGTCCCGAGATTCGGACGAAAGACTCTTAAGGGAAGAGAAGCAAATCACCCATCAAATGCGACAAGAAGCAAACACACCAGAGAAGTAAAAATTGTTGGAGTATGATGAGATAAGTGTAACGGAAGCATGGATAGATCGTATATGGATGAGTTTGACAAGAGAAGAGAGAGAAAGGTGATCAAGTTCTCATAGAATTGAGATCACAATCATGAGGACGATAAATGTCGGTGACATTCTTTACAAAACTAATGGATAGCAATTGAGGATTGTACAAAAGATGGATAAATGATAGTTGGAACATTTCTGCTCAGAGTTTATTATCTGAATGATTTAGATGATATTGATTATAAAACATGCCTATTTATACCAATACAATCAAGGAATAATGATAAAATGCTCTAGCTCTGATCGTGATGCACTGTTGAGATGTATGATTGTAATGATGATGCAACATGAAGATGAGGAATTCCATGCACGATCAAAATGGTGCGTGAGACACAATGCAATTACCATGATGCTGACCGAATGATGCATACCTTATGATGCAAGAATGATGATACTTGCATTGTATGCACGTAGAAAATGCATAAAACATGATGCATAGCCGCATGAGTTAGTGACGCACATGACTCGCACCCTGCAATCGTTCGCTTGTAACTAACACCTGGTTAGCTCTATATCCTTAAGCGAGGATCAAAAGTTAGGACACTAGTAAGGTTGCACAAGAAGAGATTGCAGTGGGGTTACGTCACATATACCTAGTCGCCAGTGCGCTCCTAATGGCTCAATCATATGGCTGCAGCACACATGAGGCCTTAGGTTCCGTCACGGCAACATGATCATGTGATTAAACACCACCACAAAAGAAGAATAGCAACCTTGTAGTGCCAACAACCTAAAGCTGTACTAAAAGCACACCCGTTAGTCAGTCTACGGATTTCCGATAATGATGCAACACCATGCACTAACCAAGATGGTATGTGTTATGATGCATAACTTTTGCCGGGAGGATTGTATTCAAAAAGTAATTATGGTCATACATCTTTTTAATTTATCCAAAATCATCTGAGCAAAAATTTGAAGGTACAACTTTCAGATGTTGTAACCAGAATAGCCAATAATGTAAGGTACAACATCATGAAAGGATGGATGAATTACTGAATGATGGATTGAAGGGTTTACTGATGATTATCAAGATTTAACCATCAAAAGAGAAGCTCAATGGTTCTGCTGAAACAGATTTAAAGCAAAAGCAAGGATTTGATTTGGCTCTTAAGCTAAGATCGGTGATAGGATTCAAATATAACCCAATTCACTTGATTCACAAAAGACCTTCTCAATCCAGGTTAGCCTAGCAGATTACGTTGGCTCCTACCACACAAAGTCAAAACAAACATTCCAATACAAACACATATTTCAGTACATCAACGTAACAAGCAAGGCAATCAATTCAATCCAAAATGTCAGGATGCATGCACGTTCTACACGTCCTCACAACCAAAAATAACTGCCAAGTAATCTTGGTCTTACGTGGTTAAGTACGGTGGCATCATATAAATACGTCTCTCTCTATAATAACTAGTCGATATTCCTAACCGTTCAAAACCTATCGAATCGTGGTTAGCATTCCTGCAGAAAACACAATATGTATATACTGAACCTTTCATGCCAGCATGTCATGAAAGCGTCCCCATTCATTACTGTTTACTATAGAAACAGCATCTGTACAATTACCGCCGTACAGACAACGTTAGCATACGTTATTGAATAACGTATTCACGGGGGTACCGCAAAATGCGAGGGTATGAACAGCGATCGCCATACCCTGCGCCGAACCATATACTCCCAATGTAGTCAACCGAAGTTGGTACATTGGCAGCATCTCAAGTAGGCCACTGCTTGAGAAACAGCGTTCGGTTCGCATCACCGACAGGAAGGCCAAGCTCCCTCAGTTGGCTGAGGATCCTTACCTTCTTACCTCACCATCGAAGATGTCGTTACAAAAAGTAAAGTTGGGTTGTGCATGAAATTAAGTTTCAACTGAAAAGTAATGCTGGGAGTTAATCATATATATTTATATATTACAGCCACCTCTAATTCCCATAATAACATTACCCTAGGGCTTACGTACTATACATAATCCTTAACGAATCAAACGTAGTTTTGCCAAATACTTTGTTGGTCAAACTTTTATACTGAAAATATTTTTAAGGTAAAATGTATCTCCAGGGTAACCTTATAGCTCTGATGCCAGCTGTGGCAGAACCAACCTGAATTATACCGGCTCAAGTACGCGAGTCCATTCCAGAGGGCTCCGACGTACTTCAAACGGTATAATCCCTTGGCCTGTCGGGTAACGTCCCGATAAACCACCGATACACAGGATCAATAAGGTTACCTCACACGAAGGTGAGTCCAGAGATACAATCACCATCATAATTTACATTATAGGAAATTACATAACAAGAGTTTATAAAAGTAGTACAAAGTTTCAAATTTAGGGAAAACCATACAAACTGTTTAAGCTATGATTTTTAGCAGCGGAAATCATACGTGATGATCTACAGCACGTCGACAAGATGGATGTCATGCTAAGCCTAAGCATGACGTCACTCAGCATCATCAATGTTGGCCGAGGACGGATCCCACTCCTCGGACCAACCTTCTGGGAGAGCACAGGGCCGAGGCAAGAGAAGAGTAGGATCTTCCAGACATTATCTGCAAAACACATAACTAGCAAGGCTGAGTATACTAATACTCAGCAAGACTTACCCGGAATTGGGTATACCTTAGCCCATAACTAGACTTATGAAAGCTTTTCAAGGCTTCTGGGTTTATTTTCAGCTGAAAAGCAATAACGAGTAGGTCCTTAATTTCAACTTTTAGCTTTCAGGTTCTAGTTGATTATCCATTCTAGGTAAGCACCTATAACTATTCAAACAGGGTAAAATCTTTAATCAAACATCATCTTGAATAATCACATAGTTGCTCTTGTTACTCTATGTGGTAAAGGGGATAAGCAGTCTCATACATCGTGAGAGGCGGACGATTCTGAATCGAGATTCAACCCTTGCAAGGTAAACCTAACACACACGCTTGGAACACTACAGAGTAATTCCGAAGCAACCGTTTGCCTTTCATTCCGACTCGTGGATCAGGGCCACCACAAGCGACTGCAGGTCATATGCACTACAAAAGTGCAGGACGTACGTCTGTAGCGCGACTACAAAACCCGTACTCCTGGTTGCCCAGCAACACATATGCCTACACGTCGAACAAAGTAACCAAAAGAAGCAAATACATGTGGTGGGGGGTATGTCCACTCCTCGGGCCGATCGGTTACTAGGCTTACCGCTTATCATATTTCACGGCATGTGGCTAGTACTTTCAAACGCTTAACCACCGCTACCACACACTGCGACCTTATCAAAATTCATCAACACAGACGGGGTATCATCTTGACCATGATACCTCATAAAACTCCCGTCCGGTATCCTTATAGTGATAACAGGAATGTAAACATTACAATTCCTATATCGCGCGAGTGACAGGAAATCACTCGACTTCTACCGGTCCTATAAGCAAAGCAGCTAGTCGGACTCCAGTTCTAGTGTTCATTACATTGGTTCCTAGAATAATGCAACTAAGTTTCCAATCAATTCCTAAGAACCTAATGCATAAAGAGATATACATAATTAATATAGGTTGCAGTGTAATAAGGTAGGGGTTATGTCCGGGGCTTGCCTTTACTGGTGAGGCTGAAGTCAGTAAAGTTAAGATCTTCCGAACTTTGGTTCGGGGCTTCTGATAATCCCGCGACGAAGTTCCCGGGGTCTTCAGAATAACCTCCTTCTAATTCCGGGATTAGCTGGTAATTTCCGTTGGCGAGAGTGGTCGAATCTATATGATATGCAAGATGGAGTTCAATAAATGCATACACTTTTATTTCAATTCACAATATAGTTGCAATCCAAATAAAAGAACATTACATTTCGACAAATAACCTAACTACCCTGTACTGGGCAGTCATTTATCGAGTATTAACTAAACTAACTAGTCTCGTTAGGCAACAGGGGGTTTACCCTAGACATCTATACTAACTTCATTAGGTAGCATGTTCAGTTATTTAATTAGTTGGTGTATAGATCTTGACCTTAACCGATGAGGATGCATCAGGTTTAGCCGATAGACGTGCTTTGGTCGGGCCTAACAGAGACGTGTCTACTGTGCGATCTTACTGATCCAAGGTTGTGTACTTTGGTCTGGGTAGCCGACTGACAGGTGCACTAGCTTTCTAATTGATCGATGAAAACATCGATCACTTTAGCAGAGGGATGTTTCCTAAAGCGGCTGTATCCTAACTAATCTGTGTGAGCATCGGCGTACTTAACTGATCGCGTGCGTATCAGTATAGCGAATTCATGCTTTAGTAAAACTAATCAATCGGTGATTTGACATTCTAGCCGATTTAATGTATCGGCACATTCGCCGATTTATACATCGGGTAGAATTAGTCGAGTGATGTATCGGCATAGCTAGTTGACTAAAGCAAGTAACTAGCCGATGGTGTATTGCTAGACTAGTCGAACTATGTAACCGTACGGTCTGTGTCTCAGCGTATTCAGCCGATTGGTGAATCAGCTGTGTAGCTGATCGTCCTACTCTGCATTGGTTGTGCCTAACTAAGATGTGTTTAAGTGTTATCTTAGGTAACTAGGTGTGGTTGCATCGGCTGGATTACATCAGTATCACAATTAAGTGATGTACAGCCGATGGGGTTATCTAAGTTAGACCTATTACAAGAATTAGGTGTAACAGAACACTAATATTAAACTAGGTTGGTGAGACCATAAGTGCGGAATTAGACTAAGGAGGATGTGGTTGAGGGTATGTAACCGGTAAGCATATAGCCGATCTCTCAGCCGATAAATCGGCTGATAACAGTGTGCGGATAAGGATGGGAAAACTAAGGATTGACCGGCCATAATTGACCGCTATGGAAAACAACTGGAATCGGTTTAGATTAAAGGGTAACAAAACTCTAAGATCGTGTGTGCATTGACTATGGGCAGCCGATACGTTATCTAAATCGGATGGCTAGTTGATCTCTGTGCGCATCGGCATAGCCGATTTGTGTTCTTAGCAAACTAGTCGAGCTGTGAACATCAGCCGAGTTAATATGTGCGCACGCGTTAGATTTGTGAATCGGCATAAGTAGCCGATTTCCTATGCTGTACTGGCTGTGCTTAGCCGATAGATACGTTCTTTATTGGATGTGCCTATCCGATTCTTGACTGGAGTGTTTAACCAGAGTAATCCATGTTGGAGTGGTTCGATGATATCAGCAAACAACCGATTGATGCATAGCCAGCGTGGTTGTCTAGATCGGACCAGGTCGATTAGGGCACTAATATTGGATCGGACTGATAGGGTGATAAACATCGGGCCGAGGGGCTTTTGCCGATAAGGAAGAAGTCAAAAGGCTCATGGTCGATAGGGTTACGCCTATCGAAAATCGGCTGAACTAATAGCCGATTGCTAAGCCTGGTTACAAAGGTATATCAACTAAGTAGTCGATACACAAGGTATGACTAGGATCTTTATATAGAAAGGGCTCTAACAAGATTGCAATTAAAACTAGGGTAAAGGCATAAGCATCTATATAAATGAAGGTTAACCAAACATCACAAACATAACATCACAAACATTAAGGATTACACAGCACATGAGCAAAGCCTGACGGGTAACTTCAGAAATTCATACCTAGATGTCTAACCTACCAAGGATGTTGTTCTTCAACAACTTGGAAAGATTATATAAATGAATTGTAATTCATTGCAATTGGAGCAGTACAACTACAGATACGAATTTAACCCTAACAAGTATAAGCAAAAGTCTAAAGTGAGATTTTTCTACTAACACATACAAAATTATACACATACTGCATAAATCTACTCACAAGGATTCCATAACATCTTCATTTGACATTTTACGATTTTTATATCATTTCTTACGAATTTTATAAGTTAGTTGCTTTGCACACATGAAATAATAAAAGAGCTTCGTAGAAAGGCCCTCAGTTTCTCACCGGCGGTAATGGCGAGTTTCATCTGCTGTAGCTCGTTACAGTTGTGTTTGGTTGCATAGAGGCTCCTTCGAGCTCGTCACGTCCTACCACCGCCTTCGCTCCACAACGATCTCCGATGTCCTTCACGCGCTGTTCCATTGTTTGCCCCGTGCGGGTCCGCGCCGAGTCGTCACGCCGCGGCATTGCGAGCCCTGAGCTCCGCTCCTGCGGCGTGCCTGTGCGCACTCAAACCGAGCCACTCAGTGCCTAACCGTGGTCGCGCCGTGCGCTCCGCACGCTCGTCCGTGTGCTCGGCCCAGCCTCCGCTCAACCCACCGTCCGCGCCATGCGCGCGTCGCCTGAACAACCGTGTATCACCTGCCCTCCAATTTCCCCCTCGTGTTGCAGCTCCCCGACGTGGAATACGGCCACCTACACTACACCGCTCGGCCTAGCCTATGTGCTTGCCTGGCGTCTGTACCCGTGCCGCCACCAGCCGCTCGGAACCGCTCACCCGAGCCCACTCCCACGCGCACTTCACCTGCGCGACGCCAGCCGCCGGCTCCCCTGCCGCGCGCCCCATCAGAACCGCGCCACTGCCTGGGCCCTGCGTCAGCCGCAGCCCGTGCTCCCTGTCCAGCCTCCGCCTGCGCCGCCACATCGCCTAGACCCGCTGCTCGTCACGCGCTGCACCCGCCCGGCCGCTGGCCGAGCCGCGCGCGCCGTCCAGCCGCGGCCCGCCTGCATACTCCGCTCGCCGCCTTGGGCTTCGCCCACGCCTGGCCGCGCGCTACTCTCGCCTGCCTCTAGCGCAGCGCCGAGCCGCCCTACCTGGGCTGCGCCGCCTGGGCCCCGCGCACTGCCGCACGCGCGCCGCCCTGGCTCGGCCGCTACCGCCCGCGCTTGGGCCGCGCGCTCCCGCGCGTCCGTGCGCCGCCGCCCTGGCTCCCGCACCGCCAGTCCGCGCGCTTGGGCCCACGCCGGGCCGCTCCTCCAGCTCCCGCCGCTAGCCGCCGCTAGCCGCGCGCCTGGGCCCGCTTGCCCCCGCCCGGGCCTGCACCGCCCCTGTGCGCCTGCTGCGCGCACACGCCGCTCGCGTGGGCCGCAGCCGCGCGCGCTCCCCCGCTCTGCGCTGCCGCCTGCGCGCGCTGCCCCAGCGCCGGCCGCCGCTGCCTGTGCCGTGGAGGGGAGAGAGAGGGAGGGGCCGGTGGAGTTAAGGATTGGGGCAGAGCAAAGTGTCGCCGGTGGGGGAGAAAAAGAAGGGGAAAACGGAATTGGACAGTGCTGCCGGTGAGGAAAAGGAGGAAGGGAGGCAGGGAAATACTCAGCGCGGGGAGAGGATAAGGGAGCAGCACAGTTAGACGCGTGTACCTGTTTGCAGCAGGAGGTGGCGATGAGGGTCGGCACAGCGGTGGGCTGCAGAGCAGGAAAAGCAGCGCCAGAGGAGGAAGACAAAGGGAAATTTCCTGAGGACTTGTTTGTAATTTTAGAAAATTGTAGGGACCTCTTGGTAAAAACAAATTTAACCACTGTTCTAGGGCTCAAACATAAATGTGATCAAAATGAAAGTTGTACAACTTTTTAAGATCTACAACTTTGTTTTAGGGTTTAATCTCCAAAACTCAAAATATGAGGTTTTATTTTAAGACTTGGACTAAATTTGAATTTTCTAACATCTTTGTCATTGTTAGTATAAATTATATATAACCTTGGGTCTATTCGCAAATTGCTAAGTAAGTCATGATTACTTACATTATTACCTTTTTACTTCTAGTAATTTTGGAAAGTTACTTTTGTAAATTACCTATTTTGCATAAAAGGGCTTGTTCTTTTATAAAATTTCATAAATACCCTTATTTCCTCAACTTTACGCAAATTTTTACACAATTTAACTCCTACATTTCTAATGCAACTGTTGGGTAAATATATTATTTTTTTTTACAAGACATAGAGTAAAATATATTTACCAAACTACCCTTTTACTTAATTTGAGGTTACCTCTTATCAAATTACATTTTGCAAAAACAACCCTAGTTTTTCCATAATTACGAAAATACCCTTTTTACTTAAGATTTTCAAGAACTTCACACAAACACACAAAAGTTTTACACCAACAAGCATACACTTCACACTATCAACATATAAGTCTAGCATTACAAATACACGGAACTATCACAGCCTTCCCCCCTAAAAAGAATCTCGTCCCGAGATTCGGACGAAAGACTCTTAAGGGAAGAGAAGCAAATCACCCATCAAATGCGACAAGAAGCAAACACACCAGAGAAGTAAAAATTGTTGGAGTATGATGAGATAAGTGTAACGGAAGCATGGATAGATCGTATATGGATGAGTTTGACAAGAGAAGAGAGAGAAAGGTGATCAAGTTCTCATAGAATTGAGATCACAATCATGAGGACGATAAATGTCGGTGACATTCTTTACAAAACTAATGGATAGCAATTGAGGATTGTACAAAAGATGGATAAATGATAGTTGGAACATTTCTGCTCAGAGTTTATTATCTGAATGATTTAGATGATATTGATTATAAAACATGCCTATTTATACCAATACAATCAAGGAATAATGATAAAATGCTCTAGCTCTGATCGTGATGCACTGTTGAGATGTATGATTGTAATGATGATGCAACATGAAGATGAGGAATTCCATGCACGATCAAAATGGTGCGTGAGACACAATGCAATTACCATGATGCTGACCGAATGATGCATACCTTATGATGCAAGAATGATGATACTTGCATTGTATGCACGTAGAAAATGCATAAAACATGATGCATAGCCGCATGAGTTAGTGACGCACATGACTCGCACCCTGCAATCGTTCGCTTGTAACTAACACCTGGTTAGCTCTATATCCTTAAGCGAGGATCAAAAGTTAGGACACTAGTAAGGTTGCACAAGAAGAGATTGCAGTGGGGTTACGTCACATATACCTAGTCGCCAGTGCGCTCCTAATGGCTCAATCATATGGCTGCAGCACACATGAGGCCTTAGGTTCCGTCACGGCAACATGATCATGTGATTAAACACCACCACAAAAGAAGAATAGCAACCTTGTAGTGCCAACAACCTAAAGCTGTACTAAAAGCACACCCGTTAGTCAGTCTACGGATTTCCGATAATGATGCAACACCATGCACTAACCAAGATGGTATGTGTTATGATGCATAACTTTTGCCGGGAGGATTGTATTCAAAAAGTAATTATGGTCATACATCTTTTTAATTTATCCAAAATCATCTGAGCAAAAATTTGAAGGTACAACTTTCAGATGTTGTAACCAGAATAGCCAATAATGTAAGGTACAACATCATGAAAGGATGGATGAATTACTGAATGATGGATTGAAGGGTTTACTGATGATTATCAAGATTTAACCATCAAAAGAGAAGCTCAATGGTTCTGCTGAAACAGATTTAAAGCAAAAGCAAGGATTTGATTTGGCTCTTAAGCTAAGATCGGTGATAGGATTCAAATATAACCCAATTCACTTGATTCACAAAAGACCTTCTCAATCCAGGTTAGCCTAGCAGATTACGTTGGCTCCTACCACACAAAGTCAAAACAAACATTCCAATACAAACACATATTTCAGTACATCAACGTAACAAGCAAGGCAATCAATTCAATCCAAAATGTCAGGATGCATGCACGTTCTACACGTCCTCACAACCAAAAATAACTGCCAAGTAATCTTGGTCTTACGTGGTTAAGTACGGTGGCATCATATAAATACGTCTCTCTCTATAATAACTAGTCGATATTCCTAACCGTTCAAAACCTATCGAATCGTGGTTAGCATTCCTGCAGAAAACACAATATGTATATACTGAACCTTTCATGCCAGCATGTCATGAAAGCGTCCCCATTCATTACTGTTTACTATAGAAACAGCATCTGTACAATTACCGCCGTACAGACAACGTTAGCATACGTTATTGAATAACGTATTCACGGGGGTACCGCAAAATGCGAGGGTATGAACAGCGATCGCCATACCCTGCGCCGAACCATATACTCCCAATGTAGTCAACCGAAGTTGGTACATTGGCAGCATCTCAAGTAGGCCACTGCTTGAGAAACAGCGTTCGGTTCGCATCACCGACAGGAAGGCCAAGCTCCCTCAGTTGGCTGAGGATCCTTACCTTCTTACCTCACCATCGAAGATGTCGTTACAAAAAGTAAAGTTGGGTTGTGCATGAAATTAAGTTTCAACTGAAAAGTAATGCTGGGAGTTAATCATATATATTTATATATTACAGCCACCTCTAATTCCCATAATAACATTACCCTAGGGCTTACGTACTATACATAATCCTTAACGAATCAAACGTAGTTTTGCCAAATACTTTGTTGGTCAAACTTTTATACTGAAAATATTTTTAAGGTAAAATGTATCTCCAGGGTAACCTTATAGCTCTGATGCCAGCTGTGGCAGAACCAACCTGAATTATACCGGCTCAAGTACGCGAGTCCATTCCAGAGGGCTCCGACGTACTTCAAACGGTATAATCCCTTGGCCTGTCGGGTAACGTCCCGATAAACCACCGATACACAGGATCAATAAGGTTACCTCACACGAAGGTGAGTCCAGAGATACAATCACCATCATAATTTACATTATAGGAAATTACATAACAAGAGTTTATAAAAGTAGTACAAAGTTTCAAATTTAGGGAAAACCATACAAACTGTTTAAGCTATGATTTTTAGCAGCGGAAATCATACGTGATGATCTACAGCACGTCGACAAGATGGATGTCATGCTAAGCCTAAGCATGACGTCACTCAGCATCATCAATGTTGGCCGAGGACGGATCCCACTCCTCGGACCAACCTTCTGGGAGAGCACAGGGCCGAGGCAAGAGAAGAGTAGGATCTTCCAGACATTATCTGCAAAACACATAACTAGCAAGGCTGAGTATACTAATACTCAGCAAGACTTACCCGGAATTGGGTATACCTTAGCCCATAACTAGACTTATGAAAGCTTTTCAAGGCTTCTGGGTTTATTTTCAGCTGAAAAGCAATAACGAGTAGGTCCTTAATTTCAACTTTTAGCTTTCAGGTTCTAGTTGATTATCCATTCTAGGTAAGCACCTATAACTATTCAAACAGGGTAAAATCTTTAATCAAACATCATCTTGAATAATCACATAGTTGCTCTTGTTACTCTATGTGGTAAAGGGGATAAGCAGTCTCATACATCGTGAGAGGCGGACGATTCTGAATCGAGATTCAACCCTTGCAAGGTAAACCTAACACACACGCTTGGAACACTACAGAGTAATTCCGAAGCAACCGTTTGCCTTTCATTCCGACTCGTGGATCAGGGCCACCACAAGCGACTGCAGGTCATATGCACTACAAAAGTCCAGGACGTACGTCTGTAGCGCGACTACAAAACCCGTACTCCTGGTTGCCCAGCAACACATATGCCTACACGTCGAACAAAGTAACCAAAAGAAGCAAATACATGTGGTGGGGGGTATGTCCACTCCTCGGGCCGATCGGTTACTAGGCTTACCGCTTACCATATTTCACGGCATGTGGCTAGTACTTTCAAACGCTTAACCACCGCTACCACACACTGCGACCTTATCAAAATTCATCAACACAGACGGGGTATCATCTTGACCATGATACCTCATAAAACTCCCGTCCGGTATCCTTATAGTGATAACAGGAATGTAAACATTACAATTCCTATATCGCGCGAGTGACAGGAAATCACTCGACTTCTACCGGTCCTATAAGCAAAGCAGCTAGTCGGACTCCAGTTCTAGTGTTCATTACATTGGTTCCTAGAATAATGCAACTAAGTTTCCAATCAATTCCTAAGAACCTAATGCATAAAGAGATATACATAATTAATATAGGTTGCAGTGTAATAAGGTAGGGGTTATGTCCGGGGCTTGCCTTTACTGGTGAGGCTGAAGTCAGTAAAGTTAAGATCTTCCGAACTTTGGTTCGGGGCTTCCGATAATCCCGCGACGAAGTTCCCGGGGTCTTCAGAATAACCTCCTTCTAATTCCGGGATTAGCTGGTAATTTCCGTTGGCGAGAGTGGTCGAATCTATATGATATGCAAGATGGAGTTCAATAAATGCATACACTTTTATTTCAATTCACAATATAGTTGCAATCCAAATAAAAGAACATTACATTTCGACAAATAACCTAACTACCCTGTACTGGGCAGTCATTTATCGAGTATTAACTAAACTAACTAGTCTCGTTAGGCAACAGGGGGTTTACCCTAGACATCTATACTAACTTCATTAGGTAGCATGTTCAGTTATTTAATTAGTTGGTGTATAGATCTTGACCTTAACCGATGAGGATGCATCAGGTTTAGCCGATAGACGTGCTTTGGTCGGGCCTAACAGAGACGTGTCTACTGTGCGATCTTACTGATCCAAGGTTGTGTACTTTGGTCTGGGTAGCCGATTGACAAGTGCACTAGCTTTCTAATTGATCGATGAAAACATCGATCACTTTAGCAGAGGGATGTTTCCTAAAGCGGCTGTGTCCTAACTAATCTGTGTGAGCATCGGCGTACTTAACTGATCGCGTGCGTATCAGTATAGCGAATTCATGCTTTAGTAAAACTAATCAATCGGTGATTTGACATTCTAGCCGATTTAATGTATCGGCACATTCGCCGATTTATACATCGGGTAGAATTAGTCGAGTGATGTATCGGCATAGCTAGTTGACTAAAGCAAGTAACTAGCCGATGGTGTATTGATAGACTAGTCGAACTATGTAACCGTACGGTCTGTGTCTCAGCGTATTCAGCCGATTGGTGAATCAGCTGTGTAGCTGATCGTCCTACTCTGCATTGGTTGTGCCTAACTAAGATGTGTTTAAGTGTTATCTTAGGTAACTAGGTGTGGTTGCATCGGCTGGATTACATCAGTATCACAATTAAGTGATGTACAGCCGATGGGGTTATCTAAGTTAGACCTATTACAAGAATCAGGTGTAACAGAACACTAATATTAAACTAGGTTGGTGAGACCATAAGTGCGGAATTAGACTAAGGAGGATGTGGTTGAGGGTATGTAACCGGTAAGCATATAGCCGATCTCTCAGCCGATAAATCGGCTGATAACAGTGTGCGGATAAGGATGGGAAAACTAAGGATTGACCGGCCATAATTGACCGCTATGGAAAACAACTGGAATCGGTTTAGATTAAAGGGTAACAAAACTCTAAGATCGTGTGTGCATTGACTATGGGCAGCCGATACGTTATCTAAATCGGATGGCTAGTTGATCTCTGTGCGCATCGGCATAGCCGATTTGTGTTCTTAGCAAACTAGTCGAGCTGTGAACATCAGCCGAGTTAATATGTGCGCACGCGTTAGATTTGTGAATCGGCATAAGTAGCCGATTTCCTATGCTGTACTGGCTGTGCTTAGCCGATAGATACGTTCTTTATTGGATGTGCCTATCCGATTCTTGACTGGAGTGTTTAACCAGAGTAATCCGTGTTGGAGTGGTTCGATGATATCAGCAAACAACCGATTGATGCATAGCCAGCGTGGTTGTCTAGATCGGACCAGGTCGATTAGGGCACTAATATTGGATCGGACTGATAGGGTGATAAACATCGGGCCGAGGGGCTTTTGCCGATAAGGAAGAAGTCAAAAGGCTCATGGTCGATAGGGTTACGCCTATCGAAAATCGGCTGAACTAATAGCCGATTGCTAAGCCTGGTTACAAAGGTATATCAACTAAGTAGTCGATACACAAGGTATGACTAGGATCTTTATATAGAAAGGGCTCTAACAAGATTGCAATTAAAACTAGGGTAAAGGCATAAGCATCTATATAAATGAAGGTTAACCAAACATCACAAACATAACATCACAAACATTAAGGATTACACAGCACATGAGCAAAGCCTGACGGGTAACTTCAGAAATTCATACCTAGATGTCTAACCTACCAAGGATGTTGTTCTTCAACAACTTGGAAAGATTATATAAATGAATTGTAATTCATTGCAATTGGAGCAGTACAACTACAGATACGAATTTAACCCTAACAAGTATAAGCAAAAGTCTAAAGTGAGATTTTTCTACTAACACATACAAAATTATACACATACTGCATAAATCTACTCACAAGGATTCCATAACATCTTCATTTGACATTTTACGATTTTTATATCATTTCTTACGAATTTTATAAGTTAGTTGCTTTGCACACATGAAATAATAAAAGAGCTTCGTAGAAAGGCCCTCAGTTTCTCACCGGCGGTAATGGCGAGTTTCATCTGCTGTAGCTCGTTACAGTTGTGTTTGGTTGCATAGAGGCTCCTTCGAGCTCGTCACGTCCTACCGCCGCCTTCGCTCCACAACGATCTCCGATGTCCTTCACGCGCTGTTCCATTGTTTGCCCCGTGCGGGTCCGCGCCGAGTCGTCACGCCGCGGCATTGCGAGCCCTGAGCTCCGCTCCTGCGGCGTGCCTGTGCGCACTCAAACCGAGCCACTCAGTGCCTAACCGTGGTCGCGCCGTGCACTCCGCACGCTCGTCCGTGTGCTCGGCCCAGCCTCCGCTCAACCCACCGTCCGCGCCATGCGCGCGTCGCCTGAACAACCGTGTATCACCTGCCCTCCAATTTCCCCCTCGTGTTGCAGCTCCCCGACGTGGAATACGGCCACCTACACTACACCGCTCGGCCTAGCCTATGTGCTTGCCTGGCGTCTGTACCCGTGCCGCCACCAGCCGCTCGGAACCGCTCACCCGAGCCCGCTCCCACGCGCACTTCACCTGCGCGACGCCAGCCGCCGGCTCCCCCTGCCGCGCGCCCCATCAGAACCGCGCCACTGCCTGGGCCCTGCGTCAGCCGCAGCCCGTGCTCCCTGTCCAGCCTCCGCCTGCGCCGCCACATCGCCTAGACCCGCTGCTCGTCACGCGCTGCACCCGCCCGGCCGCTGGCCGAGCCGCGCGCGCCGTCCAGCCGCGGCCCGCCTGCATACTCCGCTCGCCGCCTTGGGCTTCGCCCACGCCTGGCCGCGCGCTACTCTCGCCTGCCTCTAGCGCAGCGCCGAGCCGCCCTACCTGGGCTGCGCCGCCTGGGCCCCGCGCACTGCCGCACGCGCGCCGCCCTGGCTCGGCCGCTACCGCCCGCGCTTGGGCCGCGCGCTCCCGCGCGTCCGTGCGCCGCCGCCCTGGCTCCCGCACCGCCAGTCCGCGCGCTTGGGCCCACGCCGGGCCGCTCCTCCAGCTCCCGCCGCTAGCCGCCGCTAGCCGCGCGCCTGGGCCCGCTTGCCCCCGCCCGGGCCTGCACCGCCCCTGTGCGCCTGCTGCGCGCACACGCCGCTCGCGTGGGCCGCAGCCGCGCGCGCTCCCCCGCTCTGCGCTGCCGCCTGCGCGCGCTGCCCCAGCGCCGGCCGCCGCTGCCTGTGCCGTGGAGGGGAGAGAGAGGGAGGGGCCGGTGGAGTTAAGGATTGGGGCAGAGCAAAGTGTCGCCGGTGGGGGAGAAAAAGAAGGGGAAAACGGAATTGGACAGTGCTGCCGGTGAGGAAAAGGAGGAAGGGAGGCAGGGAAATACTCAGCGCGGGGAGAGGATAAGGGAGCAGCACAGTTAGACGCGTGTACCTGTTTGCAGCAGGAGGTGGCGATGAGGGTCGGCACAGCGGTGGGCTGCAGAGCAGGAAAAGCAGCGCCAGAGGAGGAAGACAAAGGGAAATTTCCCGAGGACTTGTTTGTAATTTTAGAAAATTGTAGGGACCTCTTGGTAAAAACAAATTTAACCACTGTTCTAGGGCTCAAACATAAATGTGATCAAAATGAAAGTTGTACAACTTTTTAAGATCTACAACTTTGTTTTAGGGTTTAATCTCCAAAACTCAAAATATGAGGTTTTATTTTAAGACTTGGACTAAATTTGAATTTTCTAACATCTTTGTCATTGTTAGTATAAATTATATATAACCTTGGGTCTATTCGCAAATTGCTAAGTAAGTCATGATTACTTACATTATTACCTTTTTACTTCTAGTAATTTTGGAAAGTTACTTTTGTAAATTACCTATTTTGCATAAAAGGGCTTGTTCTTTTATAAAATTTCATAAATACCCTTATTTCCTCAACTTTACGCAAATTTTTACACAATTTAACTCCTACATTTCTAATGCAACTGTTGGGTAAATATATTATTTTTTTTTACAAGACATAGAGTAAAATATATTTACCAAACTACCCTTTTACTTAATTTGAGGTTACCTCTTATCAAATTACATTTTGCAAAAACAACCCTAGTTTTTCCATAATTACGAAAATACCCTTTTTACTTAAGATTTTCAAGAACTTCACACAAACACACAAAAGTTTTACACCAACAAGCATACACTTCACACTATCAACATATAAGTCTAGCATTACAAATACACGGAACTATCACACCCTGGCAGTACCAAGATGTACCAGGATCTAAAACAGAACTTTTGGTGGACTCGTATGAAGCGAGAAATTGCCAAGTATGTTTCAGAATGTGATATCTGCCAAAGAATCAAAGCCAGTCATTTGAAAACTGCTGGTATTCTTCAACCTCTATCTATTCCCTCTTGGAAGTGGAAGGATATCAGTATGGACTTTATTATTGGCTTACCCAACACTTCTCTAAGGCACGACTCTATTTGGGTAATCGTTGATCGATTGACCAAGACTGCACATTTCCTTTCCGTGCATACTACATATAATGCCAAAAAGTATGCCGAAATCTATTTAGATCAAATTGTTCATCTTCATGGAGTACCGAAGACAATAATCTCTGATCGTGGAGCACAATTTATCGCTCGATTCTAGGAACAACTTCAATATGCTCTTGGAACTAAGTTAATCCGAAGCTCCGCATATCACCCTCAGACAGACGGACAGACCGAAAGGGTAAATCAGATTCTGGAAGATATGCTTAGAGCCTGTGTACTTCAGTATGACAAGAACTGGGATAAATGTTTGTCACTAGCAGAATTTTCTTACAACAACAGCTATCAAACTAGTCTCAAAATTGCCCCGTTCAAGCATTGTACGGTCGCCGATGCCGAACTCCTTTGAGTTGGTCACAAACCAGCGAACGTAAAATCTTTGGACCGGACCTTGTCACTGAAGCAGAGGAAAAAGTGAAGATTATTCAGAACAATTTAAAGGCAGCCCAATCTCGATAGAAGAGCTATCTTGACATACGAAGAAGACCATTACAGTTTCAAGTCAGAGACTTTGTATATCTTCGAGTATCTCCTACTCGAAGCATTCAAAGGTTCGGTGTGAAAGGAAAACTTGCTCCTCGTTACATCGGACCCTTTGAAATCCTTGAAATCTGTGGACCCGTAGCTTACCGTCTTCAACTTCCTCCTCAGTTAACAGCCATCCATGATATCTTCCATGTATCTCAACTTAGGAAGTGCATCAAAGTTCCTATTGAGGTCATCGATTCCCAAACCATCGAAATCGAACCTGATCTAACCTATACAGAACATCCAATTAGAGTATTAGACACCAAAGAAAGAAGCACTAGAAGAGAAACCATCAGGATGTTCAAGATTCAGTGGAACCATCATACGGAAGAAGAAGCAACATGGGAAACCGAATCTTATCTTCAACATAATTTCCCAGACTTCCTTCAAGCCAACCTCCAAACTTGATCGT
Organism: Panicum hallii; assembly: GCF_002211085.1. NCBI lineage: Eukaryota > Viridiplantae > Streptophyta > Magnoliopsida > Poales > Poaceae > Panicum > Panicum hallii. Next base: position 14,479,449 of record NC_038048.1, read on the forward strand.
CCAATTCCATCTTGTTCTGAAATCTCGGGATGACATTCTTTTTAGGGGGAGAGGCTGTGACACTCAGGTACTTGGCATTGTCATACACTAGATTTTAGTATGAAGTTGTGTGCAAAATGTGGTGAAGGTGTGTTTAAAAATTTAAATGTTAAGGAAAAGGGGTGTTTATATAGTTATAAATTAATAAAGGTCCTTTAGTGTTAAATGGGTGAGAATGGGAAGTGGAATCCAAATACATGAAGGTTATTTTGCAAAAGTTAAGAACTTGCTTTTAAATCATGAAAATAGGTGAAACTACACATAGAAAGTTTGCTAAGTTTTATATTAATTACAAATCCTTAGCTTTTCTGCAAATAAACCTTAAACCAAAGTTGTAGATTTTGATAAACCCTACACTTTTGCTTTTGGGCCCATCCTCATTTGAGCTTTGGTTTGAAAGTTACTTAGACATTACCGTGGAGTCCTTGTGTTTCTAGGAAATTACATTTCAGTCCACCTTCGTGTACCTTCCCTCTTCCTCCTCTGTTCCTCTGCCCGACGCGCCGCTGCCTCTCTTGCCAGCCATGTGCCGTGCACCCATCGCCCCAAAGCCGCTCTGAGGCATGCCACGCGTCCTCCCCCGCCTTGCCGCCGCCTTCCCGGCCTCGCGTTGGCCTGCTCCCACCCTCCCCATGTTGCGCCGCCACCGCTCGAGCAGCCACGTGCCCCGCCAGTGTTGCCAGCTCCAGCTAGCGCGCATAGTGCCTCTCTTGGCTTTAAGGCACGCCCAGCAGCTGCTCCCTGACCTGCTTAACACGTGCAAAGACTCTTTCTCCACTGCAACCTTCCCTCCCGAGCTCAGCCTCTCACCGGAATCCCGCCGCCACTCCTGGCCATCGTTGACAGCCGCCCACACCGCCTCCGAGCCCCGATCCTATGCTACTAGAGCACCGCCGTGACCCACTGGTGCTCCTCAGCCCATCCAATTTTGTTTTCCCGCATCGTAGCACCATCCCCCGCAACGCCGACGAGCTTCAGTTCTGCCGCCGCTCGGCCTCGCCGTCGCCCCGCCGTTATAGAGCCTCTTCACCCCAGCCAAGGGCACCAGCAGCACCACACCGACCCGTAGAAGCTCTCTAGCTACTTCTCCACCGCCCTCAGGCACCCTGGACGACAGAACACCATGCCGCCATCGCCGCCGGTGAGAACCCGAGCCACCCCACCATCAGCGACCCCCTTTCGCCCCTTCTTCGACCAAATTAGGTACTGTGATCGTATCCCTACATCTCCACGGTGCTTATGCGTGCCCTATTGGTTCACGTTCGCCAGCCCCTCACCCAGAACATGTGCGCACCGCCACGGCCGCCGCCATCTCTCATCGCCGGCCATGCTCCGCCACTACTCCTCGAGCACATCACCCACCATCGAGATCAGCAGCTCCTGTAGGCCGTGTAACACCTATCCCTCTCCACCCAAGACCTCGCCGCTGGCGAGAATGCCTCGGACAGACCCGCTGGCCGCCGTCGAGAGCTGTCAAGGGCCCATCTGCAATTTCTTTTCTAATTCTAAGGGCCTTTGTGCATCAACCCGAGGACCTCTCTGCAAGATCATTGTTTAGTGTTAGCTGTCAACCTATAAAATTCATAGAAATATGTAGAAAAACCAAAAATTACCAAACCAGTTTTGTTGGAATCTAGAAATATAAATCTACAACTTTTGTTAATACAGTTTGGTATGAAACTAAAGTAAAAGGATATCTTATGCATAACTTTTGCATACAAGCTTATTTTCTTATGATTTTCGATATGTAGCTTCTTTAAATCATGAGTAAGCTAGTGTAAAAATTTCATGCTTAGTATTGTTTTGTAGTTTAAGTTCTTTTAAAACTTTTACAGATCAAATTTAAAGTAGTTTGAAATTATTTAAGCATATTCCTAAAACTTCTCTATTTGAATCTTTTTACCATAACCTAATATGTTGATAATTAGTTCATAATTAAATTTTTTAGGATCTATAATTTTGTTTACTCAGGATTTGAATTAAAACTTGAAGTTTGAATTCAAATTCAAATGTTTTGGTTTCTGTTTTCAGAAAATTAAGAGAAATTCACAATAAGCTTATCTATTGAGAATAAATTTAACCACAAAAATTCAAGGTTAGAATCTTTATGGGTTTTAAAATAAAAATCAAACTTGTCAATTACTTCAAAGTAATTCCATGACTTAAGTGTAAATAGTAGCTTGGAATCCAACCCCTCTGCTTCATGAGTTTATGTTTATTAATTTATTGGATTGCAACTTTATCGTGAAGTGAAATTCTTAACTTAAGAACCATCTCACTTAAATCATTGCATATCATGTAGAGTCAGCAACGCTCGACGACGGAGACTACGAGCTAGTCTTGAAACAAGACCAAGGGTTTTCTGAAGACCCGATAAGCGTCGCCGAGACTCTAACTGAAGCTCCAAACCAAAGTTCGGAAATCTTTGACACTCCTGCCCCCAACCCCACTCAAGAAGGCAAGCCCCGGTGCATAACCTAGTATTTAATTTACTACAGTTTTATACTTATATACATATTGTATCTTGCATTAAGTCTAGGAGTTGAAATGGAACCCTAGATGTATGAATCCTAGGAATCCAATGTATTGTACCTGAGTCCTTAGCGCATAGATGCTCTGCTATTAGAACCGGCAGAAGTTGGGTGATTTTCTGTCACTCGCGCGATATAGGAGTTGCATGTTTACTATTTTGCAATCACTATAAGGATGATGGACAGGGTCATGTGCAGTATCATGACTTAGAGGTTTATCCGATCTGTTTTGTTAAAAGTGGATAAGGTCGCAGTGGGTGGTAGTGGTGGCTAAGCGTTTGAAAGAACTAGCATACTCAGTCTTGTTAGCAAATTTTTCAAGTATGACCTTTGAGAACCCCACGGATAGTCATGCATGGCCAACTTCTGTTCCGTTTGGCTGGCCCGTGGAGTAGGATCTGTCCCCGGCTGGCAGTGACCCTCCTGAATAACTCCATACTTCGGGCTGAGTGTGGTGTTCACCTCCGCGACGAGTGTAGTTGCGTGTTAATTTTACTTCCGCTGTGAACCGGGACAAGCATGTGTAGCTTGTCGTTTTAAACAATGGTTGTATAAGTTACTTTAACTTTAAAACAGTTTGTAATAATATTTAATATTCTGTAATTAAAAGTTGATGAGCTATTGTATTGTTGTGAACTCGCCTTCGCGCGAGATAAACCTGCTTCAATCCTGATGAACCGTGGTTGTATCGGGCGGAGACCCAACAGACCAATGAGCTGTTCCGTTTGAAATGCGTGGAGTTATATCGGCTGTATAGCGATGACTAGCGCACTTGAGCTGGAATAATTCAAGCGGTTCTACCACACTAGTTGAGAATCTGTTTCAAAATAGAAATATGTATTCTGGCTATAAATCTAATGGTACTAACTGTTATGATGAGGCATGCTCTGTACACTAATCTGTAATGGAATGGGCTGAGTTAAGTATTCCAAGTTTAAGTCGTAAGATGAGATCGAGGGGTAGAATGTTAGATTGATCTCCAACTCGGTCCAACGACCAAGTAGGTCCCCCTCTCACGCCCTGATCTGGGGCGCACAACCGAGTCATGATTGCGTGCCCTCGTCGCGCAGCGCCACATAAAAGGAGAGGTGAGGGTGGGGGCACGCAAGCCAAGGTTCGTCATGCCCACCAAAATCCCAGTGACAAACTCTAGAACACGATCTACTCGGTCGCTGCACTGATAGGAAGCGCCGTCGCTGCCACCTCGTCACCGCCTGCGCCTCGCCTTCGTCAACGCCACCTTCACCGCCATGGCAACATCCTCCACCAAATCCAAAGGTGCTACTTCTCTCTCTTCCGCTCCCCCTCTCTCTCGGCTTTTCACTCACTGTCAATGAAGAACATCCACTGATCTACACCTAGACGTCCTAATAATAGGTCTAACATAACCTTCATTAGTGGTAGTGCTTTCTTAGCTAGACAATGGAACAACTTAACTTTTCCTATGAAATCTCGTTGGTCATAGAAGATCTCTCTCTCCCTCCTTATAGCAGGTCTACCATTATTTGAGATGAAGGTTCAATGATATATTTAAAGTCCTGTTTGATAAAACAAAAGAAAGACATTTTTGGAAGAAATATGTGTGTATCACCATTACATCTTTTCAGTATAGGATCCAATATTAAAATTTTCGGGATGGCCCTGCCAAGGAGAAACACGAGCCCGGAGCCGAGCTGCCCCATGTCGATGCCTTGACGCCATCCGTGCCAAGCTTGACGTCAACTAACTATGCCGCCACCACAACGCTCGCTTTCTCTCCCCCGACAAACGGCACAGCCATTTCTTCACCTACTCCCTACGGTCAGCCGCACGCCCTGTCTCTGTGCTAGACCACTGTTTCCTCTCTGCTTAGATGACGTGTCGGATTTTGATTGGCTAAAAATAGAGTGAAAATGAATTCACAATCACCCGGATTTGGCAGAAATTCCAACAGGAAAATCGGGAGCGGACCTCCTGTTATATTATGGGCCGGAACTGGGCTATGAGCTCTCGGCTCTATGTGGGGCACGCTGGAATTTCGGACCGTTTTTCTGCGTTAACAAGGAAAAATGGTTGCTTTCAGCCAGCGCAACGGTACCGAGCGAGCCTGCATGATTGACAAGGATGTCATTGACTTGTGGTCGATTCTCTTCCACGGCAGCAGTTGGACACATCAATATAATAAAACATTGAAAAGGCTAAAATGTTTTAAGTATTTAGTTTACTTATTGATGTATGACCGTCGTCGCCCTTTTCTAAGCCAGCTCTGGTTGGTACGTAGTTTGTTACACTGTCTAGTTGAAGGGCTTTTCTTTATGCGCGTTCACGATCCAATCGGACGCAGATCGAGAATCTTACAGTGAGATAGAGGAGTATCAAGTGGCAGGCTGTTCCCACGTCGGTCCATCGTACTGTATCTCGTGATGGTGGGAAAAAAAAGATTTAGTTACGTAAACATTGACGTGACTAGTTCTTACATACAATATTTATTAGGTGTTACTGGAAAATTGAAGGAAAAAAACTCCCTTCAAAACCTTTTACTCAAATTTCTCGAAAATGACCTGAAATCACAAATTAATTAATTTTAACGTTTGCTAGCACCAAACCTCGACAGTCTGACTGACAGTCACTAATTCGTTGAGGCACAAAATATAGTCTGCCATTAATTTCTAACAATAGACAAGTTACAAAGATTAAATCAATTTTAGGCGCTTCGGAAAACTTGCTACTCTACACGGTAACGTAACAAAGTAATAAAAACATAAAGAAAAGGAAATCTCACTCGATCTCACATGTTCATCGCTACCACGAGGTTAATTACCCCAAGCCTTGGCTTCTAACAGTAGCACCACTCCAAACCGTCTACATCCATCCCTAGGGCCCTCAGCTCCAAAGAACACACACCAAATTGCCTGCTCTTTTATTTTCATGCCACCCATCCATGTTTAATAAGTAAGTCTCTAGCTAACAGACTTTGTCTCTTTCGAACAATCTCTGTTTTAACCGTGGCCCAGACGACGCCATTGCTAGCTCCAACAACACGTACACCCCTACCATTGAAAGTCAAAAAACCTTTTAATTATTAATTACCATCATTATAGCAGGTCACTACTACTAAACAAATGTACAATCAGAATTTTGTCCTCATAGACTCCAAAAGGCGCTAGCTGGACCACGGGAACTATTTCTTTTAATCTGTATCTTTTTACCAGTAATAGGAATTGGTATTTATCCAGATTTTGTTCTCTCGCTATCCGTTGACACTGCTTACAGAGAAAACGGAGGCATGCACTATAAAAAACAATTCGTAGGTAGATCCTATTTAGGACGGGTCAAAAGATAACCCGCTTCTACAAATAGAGCGCGGTTACTATAGCATCTGATCCGTCCTAGAAATGTATTTTTAGAGATGGGTAACGCCATCACCTGCCCTTAAAAATAACATTTCTAGGGGCGGAAGATGCAACCACCCGCCCCTAAAAATGGTGGTATTTTTAGGGGTGGGTGATGGCGTCACCCGTTCATAAAATGCATTTTAGAGACGGATGATGGCATGACCTGCCAATAAAAATGGTTGCATACAAAAATATTGATAATATTTTTATATGATCTCGGATGAAGTTAAACTTTGTATCAAAAATTGTAGAGAATTGATAACTTGTTTATTTAAGGTTATTTAATGGTCTAAAAAATTATTATGAACCTACATATGGCTATAGCTATAGTATCTTATATAACTCAAGTCAAGTCATACTTTGAGACTTCAACAATCTTAACCTTTATATACACTGAAATATACTTTGCATATATTTTTTATCTATAGTTCACAGTAACCATAGTGTAGAAGTTTTTTTTTATTTATTTTGCTTTATGGAAAGTTTTAAAAGAATTTTGAAATAAAATTGAAAAAATATTTTTAGGGGTGGGTGATGGCATCACCCGACCCTACAAATCAATGTCAAAGTTAATATAAAAGAATAGCGTACCCCATAGAGTCACAAGTCACTGTGTCGTGTGATGTAGAGGAAGATATGCGCGAGGCTTGAGGTATGCGGTTCGACCCCCGGTAATGCAAGTGTGCATATTTCGTCAAAAAAATTGAAACTCGATAGCACAGAGGCTTGTGGTGGTTGCTGGTTGGCGGCAATATTTTTTCTTTTTTATTGTCCTATTTTTAATTTTTTTATTTTTTATTTCTGAAAATCAATTTCTAGGAGCGGGTCACGGCATGACGCGCCCCTAGAAATTGATTTGTAATCCGCCCTTACAAATCATTTTTAGGTGCGGACGCGTTACCCGCACCTAAAAATCGTATTTTGCGATTTTAGCTGTGAAAACTAGGGATAGGTACCGCATCCAAACCTAAAAATATATTCTTAACCGTCCCCAAAATTTTTTTTTAGTAGCGATGATTGTGCTGTAAAAGCCACCGTAATATATATTTAGCAATCATTGGCGCCACATGCTGCCGGGGCCAACGTCCGTCGCCTGCCCATCGGCTGGTACAGATATATATTAACGTCGCGGCACATACAATCATACGTGATCCATGACCATGTTAGGTGTGCTCCCGGACAGTTGTGTGCTGCTTGGACCTTTGCCGGCCGGCTGGCTGTACAGCTCCCGCATGACGCACGGAGGTCGTATCCCAGATCAAATCGCAGGGAAATATTGTGACATGGACGGCGGCTGCTGCGTCTCGCGCCCGCCATAAACAAATGGGCATGTGACTTGCCAAGGAAAGATTCGTGATGGGCACACCGGGAATAATACTCGCGGCGGCAGGGGTCAACGTACCTACGTGTTACGCGACATGCATACGTAACGCAATTATTGGAATTGCTAATAATATACTATACTTCTCTTTTTATAATTGCCGCAATTAATTGTTGCTATTAATAGTTAGAGGCTTAACGCGCACAAGGTTTGCATCTTATTTGCAGCCTTACTATTTATGAATCGAGTACTGACAAATGCTATCCGCGCGCTAAACATGGGCTGCCGAAGATTATTGACGCAAAACGTTGTTGAGACGTAGGACCTGTTTTGTAGTCGGGTGTTTTAGGAAGAAAGAAAAACCATGATTTAAAGACAAAAAAGAGGTCCGGAGTAGAATTTAACTCTAGAAGTAGTATGTGGTTTTCAAAACTACAAACCATAATACATCATGGCTTTCTAAAGCTAAACTATATCACAAAATTATGGTATTTCTCTAAAACTCTAAAAATACTTTGCGTCCAAATAGGGTTAGTTGTATGCTGGAGTATGTGGCGATAGTAGAGGTGGATGTGTCTGGAGATGATGGATATGTGGTGACTAGTGACGGTAGGAAACCATCCAAAAAAACTTCAACTTCTGATAAAATTTTGTTATTTTTCAGTCAGTTTTTCTAACAACTATATTAGATAAAGATCTAACAATTTCACTTGTCATTGTGATTTTTTCTATGCGCAATTCAAAAGATTATTTATGCAATAGAAAATAGCAAAATGACATTTTATAAAACTTAATAGTTCACTGAATTATATTCTATCAACATATGCATCAATATAAGTTTCAAGTATACTTTTATATCCTTATCGCATATGCCATTTCATCAGACATTTCCACAAACTACCGAACCTTAAAGAAAGAGAAAAAAATTAAAAATCTCCTCAAGGTTCGAAACCTACAACACAGGCTATACTCGGTAGACAAGTGTCGTGACCCAGCCATGGCATAGTCAGCGTAGCCGGCGTGATTATGTTTTCAGCATAGTAAATACATCTATAATACTTACTTCTGAGTTGTGGGCCTGAGGCCAGGAGTCTGGGCGAGGCATATAGGCTGAGCTCTGTATAATGGAACGAGTCATCGAATATTTTACTCAAATCAGTAAACCGAGGATAGGAAGACCTTCTTCCTCCTCAAGTATCGCCATCTATGTCCCTCACGCGCTAGTGATTTTCCATTGGTGCCACAGGATTATTGCAGTAGCCATATTGGTTACAGTGGTATCAAATTCAGCTTTCCTCGGGTGGGATTTCTTCGCCCATGTTCCTTTGATTGCGAGCGGTGGCGTTGGCGGCGGGGAGCCTTGTGTTCGGGTGGTGATTGGCGGCGGATCAGCGGTGATGCTCTTGAGATTTCTTGGCGGCGTAGGCGGCGGTTCACTAGTGGCGTATGGTGGCGGTGGATCGGCGATTGTATCGGGATTTTGACATGGGGAGGTGAGTCCAATTAACCCATCGGCCTTGATCTTGCAAATGAATTGGGTTGGGTTATCTCAACCTGGTGGTACTCTGCTACTCGGATCGATTCCTTTAATTCCCGTTCACGCGTGTCAGCTTGCGGTGGAATCACCACGGTGCCCCCAAAGCCTTCTGGTCAGACGTAGCTTCTTCTCAATGCCATGTCGGAAGTAGAGCAGCGTGAGGATCAGTGTTGGGATCAAATGATGTAGAGTATTGATTTGCTTTTCGCCAAGGTTGGGGATCTGGATCGCTCTCACCAGCACATATCCGCTAAGGTTGATCTCAGTACCTAGGTCATGGAGCAGATACTCAAGGAACAGGAAACTTTAGCCAAGCAGACAAAAATCACCGGCAAGGCTATGGCAAATCTCACGCTTGTGCGAAATCACAGCCTTGCCAGATGGTGTATTTTGTGGCGCAGTCCATGCATAATAGTGCCTTGCAGGATGTGTATTTTGTGGCCCAGTTCATCAAAGGTCTTAAGGCTGAGTTAAGAAGTGGTGTGCAGGCTTAGGTTCCTGAAACAATGAAGAAAGCTATTTTGTTTGCAAAAGTTCAGTAATAGATTCATGACAGTAAGAAGTTCAAGCAGAGCAAGTTAGTGGGGGGGGGGGGTACTATGATGTGAACCCGCTAGGGTTTGTTCTTGAACTTTTGGTAAGAGGCGTGGGATAACTCGATTGATGGAGGAGATGATGTTCACGACCCGACTATAGCCTTCCAAGGATGCTGCATCTTAGCAACCGATACACCACCTCCTATAGTCGTCGCGATCTTGTGGAGCGCGACACCCAGCCACTAGGGCACTCGTCCTGCACGCAATCAAAGAATTAGTAAGAACAAGTAGAATAAGTACTGAAAATACGAGATGTAATTGAAGATCTCAAACTGAATCTCAATTATGGTAGGGTTCCGAAAATAAGTAGACGAGCGGCTGGATCAACACGCGCGCCTACAAGAAAGTAGCAAAAGCTAAACTTGCATCTAACACAAAACCCGAGTGTTCTTGGTGGCGGCTAAATGTTATAAAGAAGTGGGAGAACGACCACAAGGATGCTGGGGTCGTGTTTCAACCCTAGGACATGTCCGAATTGGACTCAACATGATACATGCCCCACTGGCCAAAATAGGGTGACGCAGCACCATGGCTGAAAAGGACTCTATAGTAAATCGACGATTGCGATTGACTCTAAACAGATATAGAGGTGATTCTAGATCATGTGGAAAGTAGATTTGATAAGCTTTCCAGGAAGTACTTGAACGACCAAAACGGAATCCGGATGAAGTCGTGGCGGCCATCACAAGTCGTGTCTGTCCTGCAGTCCAAGTCCAGCCTGCGCGATGCCTCTTCCCTTTTGATCCACTCCATTGTTCCTGAGTAAAATAAGAGTGCATGTGTCTCTATTATCTAAATATGATGAACCTAAGCTTAAGAGTGAACTTACTTGATGGGTAAGCCGACAAGCACGAGTGCGAGTAATAGGACCAAGTGGTGTTGTCGAAATAGATACTGGTGTAAGTGTGGATATATCATTGGTGGAGATATCCTCATCATACTAGAAACACATTTCCTGCCCTGAAATCTGAACAGAAAGCTTCCACCATACTCTATGGAAAGAATGATAGTTGAGAGATTATATTGCCAATGGGTTGTGCATGTATTGTGGGGACACATATAATGCAGCTCATACTCAGAGCTGTACCAAAAGGCGACAACCGTAGGTTCATGCACCGGCACTAAATGATCTGGACACACCCTTGTCTAAAGAAGTCCTTCATCAGATTGAAATGAAAGATTTAATTACTGATGACTTCGAGCAATTATCCCTCAATGCCATCTCTGGTACTGCCCAAGGGGAGGTGTTGAAATTGAGAGCTAGAGTTGGAAACAAGATCATGCTCATTCAGTTAGATAGTGGGAGCAGTCACAGTTTAGTGGGAGTAGTCACAGTTTTGTCAGTTCCACTTTCTTGGCAGCAGTTAACTTTCCTACTGTTCCTATTCCTCCTAAGAGAGTCAAGGTGGCCAATGGCCAGGTGCTTCACACTGATAAGATGGTTTCAAAAATGGAGTGGTGGTGCCAAGGGCACACACTATGTACGGATATGCAGGTGCTGGACTTGTCAGCTTATGATGCAATTTTGGGATATGATTGGCTGAGAGAGAATAGTCCTATGACCTGTCATTGGGGTGACCATACTGTGGAATTTCTACATAAGGGCACCAATATCAAGCTACAGGGAGTGCATACACCACCATTGGAATTATCTACTTTGTCTGCTGACAGTTTTCTCAAGTGGCATCAAGGGAATGAAAGTTGGGCTTTGGCTGTGGTAAATTTTGTGGATAGTCAGCCAGTTGTTCCTTTGCCTGAAATTGAGGCCCTGTTAACTGAATTTGAGGATGTCTTTGCCAAACCATCTCAGTTACCTCCTCCCAGGGTTTATGATCACACCATACCTCTTTTACCCAATACTATCCCTGTGAATTCCAAACCTTATACATACTCTCCATGCATAAAACTGAGATTGAGATGCAAGTTCAAGAATTATTGGCTGTTGTATTGATCACCCAGAATATAAGTCCCTTTGCTTCCCCAGTGTTACTTATTTAAAAGATGGATGGCAGCTGGAGATTCTGTGTGGATTACAGAAAGCTGAATTCTCTGACTGTCAAGAACAGATTTCCCTTGCCCATTATTGAAAAGATTTTGGATAAACTTGCTGGTACCAAATTCTTCTCCAAACTGGACATGACCTCTGGATACCATCAGATCAGAATGTGTCGAGAAGATGAGTACAAACCTGCCTTCAAGACACACCATGGTCACTATCAATTCAAGGTCATGCCATTTGGGTTCAATAATGCCCCTGCCACATTTTAGTGTATCATGAATGATCTTTTACAGCCATTTTTGAGGAAATTTATATTGGTCTTTTTGGATGATATTCTGATATACAGTTCTAATTAGGAGGAATATCTTATTCACTTGAGACAAGTTCTTCAGGTGTTGAGAGCCAATCATTTCTTCTTGAAAATGAGTAAGTGTTCATTTGCCCAAAGTCAAATTGAGTATCTAGGGCATATCATTTCACATGAGGGAGTTGCTACTGATTCTTCCAAGACAACAGCTACGGTAAATTAGCCAACTCCAACAAATGTGACTGAGCTCAAGGGTTTCTTAGGGCTGATAGGGTATTACAGGAGGTTTGTCAAAGGTTATGGTATTTTGGCCAAACCACTTACCCAACTACTGAAGAAGAAACAATTTCTTTGGGACAGTACCATTGATTCTGCATTTCAAAACCTCAAGCATGCCATGACTACAACTCTTGTGTTGGTACTTTCAGTGGCGGAGGACGCGACAAAATCAAGGTATTGCCGAGACAACGAGCTAAAAAAATGCATGCCGCAATTTAAACGTTTTTCACAACAAGCAAATGTAAAATGAGACTGAAATGAGAGCGAAAAAATACCTTATCAAGAGGTCATCGTGATGACGCGATCATAATAAATTAATAGCCAAATATCAATTACAATATAGCAATTAAAAATTTGCAAAAAAGATAAAAATAAGTTAATAATGATATATTTAAGTGAAGAATGTTTAAAAAGAGGAATAAAGTATACCTCTAGTTGCGCCTAGGTCCGGGTTGAACTCAATTATACCTTCCACTTCTTGACCATTAACTTCTTCACTATTGTTTTCTTGAACATGTGCATTTTCTTCCTCAATATCCTCTTGAACATGTGCATCTTCTTCTGCTTCACCGTTGTGATCTTGAACATCCTGATGAGCAATGTTTTCTGCTTCCACTTCCACTTCAGGTTCATGATGAAGATAAACTCTACTAGCATGAGTGCTACTCTGTCCACAAGTAAAATATCTATAGATTCCTGAAATTAAACATGGTCATTGGTCAGCCGAATGTTCAAGATATACCTATAAATTACTAGATATTGCTAGAGGTCTAGAGTCTAGACACTGGACAATGAGTAAAAATATACCATTTTGGTTAATTTTTTTCTTCCCCTTGCTATTTCCAACCATGGTTACGATGGCGGCGGGGCGCTGGCACTCAGCAAGACGGCAAGGACGGCGGCCGAGCGGCGCCAATGTGCGGAGGCGGGCTGGAGCCTGGAGCCGGACTTGCAGGCAAACTGGCGAAGGCGCGGACGCACCTGGCCTCTTGGGCTTGGCCAGCGGCACTCGATAGGGTTAGATTTTTTTTTAGTTGGGCTGGGCCGAGCCGAGGTATTGCCCGGGCAATACCGGGCCCTCTGCCACTGGGTACTTCCTAGTTCCCAGGAATCTTTTGTGGTAGAACTTGATGCACGTGCCACTGGCATTGGAGCAGTGTTGATGCAGCAAGATAGACTAGTTGCTTTCTTGAGTAAAGCTTTGGGACCAGCTCATTAGCAGCTCTATATATATGAGAAGGAATTTCTCGCATTAATTATGGCCATTGAAAAATGGAGACCCTATTTGCAATGGCAGGAGTTCATTATTAAAACAGATCACAAGAGCCTCCCTTATTAACTGAACAAAATCTTCAGTCTAATCTTCAGAGGAAGGCTATGACCAGGCTCATGGGTCTACAGAAAAGGGAAGGAAAATGTAGCAGCAGATGCACTCTCTAGAATTGGCCATTTGATGTTGTTACGAGCTGTTTCTGATCCAAAACCTGCTTGGGTTGTAGAGGTCCTTAACTCTTACCATACTGACTTGCAGGCTCAGCAATTACTCCAATCATTGTCTGTCAAGTCACCTGATGATCAGGGGTTCTACCTGGACAATGGCTTGATCACGTTTCAGAACCATGTTTGGATTGGTAACAATTCAACATTGACGACCAAACTAATAGCTACTTTACACTCTAGTCCTATTGGAGGCCACTCTGGTATCTTATTATAAAATCAAGCATCTATTCAAGTGGAAAGGCATGAAGCACGATGTACAAAATTTTGTTAATCAGTGTGAAGTTTTTCAGCAAGCAAAACATCAGTACTCCCACCCATCTAGCCTACTTCAGCCCCTACCCATACCTAAGGGAGCTTGGCACAACATATCCCTAGATTCTGTGGTTAAGCTACATGGAGTTCCAAAGTCTATGGTGCCTGACAAAGATAGGATTTTCTTGAGTACTGTCTGGAAGGAGTTGTTCCAACACTTGGGCACCAAATTACTTCATAGCACAACTTACCATCCTTAGAAAGATGGGCAAACTGAAAGAGTTAACCAATGTCTTGAGATGTACCTCAGGTGTGCTGTTCAGCAATCTCCTACATAGTGGAACAGTTGGCTACCTCTAGCTGAACTATGGTACAATTCTTCTCTGCAAACTTCCTTGGGTTGTTCTCCTTTTATGGCTCTCTATGGATATCAACCCGATTTGGGGCTGGATTTACCTTCTGCCATCATTCCTTCCATGGATGCTTATGTAACTGACCTGATCAGAGATTGGGCAGCACATTCTAAAATGCTCAAATTGCAGTTGGCTAGAGCTCAGAACAGAATGAAGTTACAGGCCGATAAAGTAAGAACTGATAGGTTTTATCAGGTGGGGGAGCAGGTACTGCTGAAATTACAACCTTATGCTCAGTCCTCGGTGGTGAATCGACCTTATCCTAAGCGGGCCTACAGGTTTTTCGGCCCCTGTAAGATTATGGAGCGTGTTGGTGCTGCCGCTTACAAGCTTGATCTTCCAGCTGACAGTAAAATTCATAATGTCTTTCATCTGTCGCAGCTAAAACCATTCACACCAGATTATTTTCCTATGTTCTCCGATGTTAACGAGCTGGTCGACCTCAATTCAGCATCGAGAGACCTATAAGTTATTCTGGATCGCTGGCTGGTGAAGAAAGGCAACTCAGCGATTCCTCAGGTGGCAACTCGGCGATTCCTCAGGTGCTGATCAAATGGGTTAGTTTCCAGCGACAACAGCAACATGGGAGGATCTGCATGTCATCAAAGAGCGGTTTTCTCGAGTTGTTGCTTGGGGGACCTATCATGACCCAGCCATGACATAGTCAGTGTAGTTGGCATGAGTACGTTTTCAGCGTTGTAATACGTCTGTAATACTTACTTTTGAGTTGTGGGCCCGAGGCCAGGAGTGGGCGAGACATATTGGCTGAGCTCTGTAATCAAACGAGTCATCGAATATTTTATTCAAATCAGTAAACCGAGGATAGGAAGACCTTCTTCCTCCTCAAGTATCCATCTGTATCCCTCACGTGCAGGTGATCTTCCATCGGTGCCACGGGATTATCGCAGTGGTTACAGTGGTTATAACAAGACAAGACAAGACAAGACTAGCCGCACCTGACATATAATAGTGCTAATTACCTAGAGATCAGATGTATGTATATGTCTAATTCCAGTGCCTACACGGTGAAGTCCAAGATTGAACTGCACGTCGAATCTACACATACATACACATGCCTCGATCACCCGTCCGATCCAGACGTGCACGGAAGAGCGCTGATCGGACTCGCCTGACCTAGCCGGTGTCTGCCCTGAGATAGGGTCTGCGTGCACGTCGTATAGCTTACGCATGTCTCGCTAGATGCAGCAGATACATGAACCCAGTCCATCACTTTCACTGGACCTGCATGAAGCTGCGCTGCAATTTGCGGACAAGTTTTTATACGCGTGAGAGAGAGAGCGACCATTTGTCTTGCGTTTAGTTGCTGCATGGGCTTTACTCGGCCGTCCATGGAAGAAAAGTATACGTGAGGAGGGCAGGGATTTCAGGGGCAGAGGGGCTGCTACCTACCCCTGCCTGCCTGCCTAATACCGGCCAGCTCATGCTTGTTGCTTCCCCGGCCGGTTAGAGTTTTGGCATAAGAAGTTTCCGACCCATTGCAGTCAGACCGCCACTAGACTCAGTTGAGCTACTGCCTTCAGACGAAAACACAACCAATGGATGGATAAGTTGCGTATCAATCAAAAAAAGACGCCGACCACTGTAGGTTCCACACAGTTTATCGTTTCTTACATAAAAGATAATGTTCTATTTTTTGCATCATCGTCATCCGATCCACATGGACACACAATTTACTTAAATATCTGTAGATCAAGATATAAATTGGACATTTTAACTTTCTATAATCCTTAACGGCTTATCGTACATCGATCTTAACTTCAAGTAGTTTGTGTAAACAACATTTTTTTTATCATGGATCCTGTGAAGTTTCCTTGTCCCAACGGGTCCAAATGTTAAAGGACATACATATTCCCAAAAGTTACCCAATGAGGTACTATCGATCACACATTGCCTTTTTGCATCTACATATGTGATCCAGTTTGTACTAAAAATTGCCATCTAACAAATTATATATAAAATAATACTCTTCTACCAAAGATGGCATCACTAACAACTCTCTATCATGTGGCAAGCATCTACTTACTATTTTCTCCAAACAAGTATGGAAGTTATTGTGAGGAAACCACATTTAGCCGAAGTAAATACTGAGTTTAGTGATTTACTATACGGATGCCAGGTTACCTGCAAACAAACACGCGCCTTGGGCGGTTCCATGTGCAAGTGTACTTTATTTACAGAAAGACAGGGCTGTGGTGGGGCAAGGTTCTCTTATTATGAAAGTAGTGAACCTTTTTCTCTGGTTCTGAGATTTGAAGGGGCCAACCATCAGGCAGGAGGTCATTGCACAACCAAACAAATACAATCCTACACATTGACTTCTTACCCTCTCTCTCTCTCTCTCTCCAACCCATCCTGACTGTCTCTCTCATCAGTCTTATATATTTTTTGTGCGCTCTTGTTGCCTTGTGCTCTCTTCCCTCTCTCTCCTTGCTTTCTATGCCTCTGAAGAGCAGTGTTGTTTCTATGTAATCTAGCTAGGTAGCACAGAGCAAGCTGCCTGCCAAGGCAGCTAGAAAATTAGCAAAAAGGTTTGGAGGCAGTGGGATTTGGTAGCTAGGTGTTGCTTTTAGCTTCGTTTGGGGGGCATATCGCTCAGTTGCAACCTCATGGGGAGGGCTCCGTGCTGCGATAAGAACAATGTGAAGAAAGGGCCATGGTCTCCTGAGGAGGATGCCAAGCTCAAGGAGTTCATCGAGAAGCACGGCACCGGTGGGAATTGGATTGCTCTCCCTCAAAAAGCAGGTATGATTTGTGAACTTACATATTTATGTATCTTATCTTATTAGTTGGGGACTTAATGCTGTTATGAGTTGAGTAGAAGTCTAAACAGTCTTGATTCTTCATGCTATTATCTTACTTCTCAAACTTTTTTGCTTTGTTGTTTCCTTGATCTGTTTGGGATCACTTCAAAGGGTTGAGACATCTTTTTCTAAAAACAAATGAAAAAGAAAAACTAGGATTATTATTTCTCTCATGAATGAATTTAGAACAATGGTAACTAGAAAAAAGCTTTGCTCTTTCTATAGTTAGCTAAGGCTCTATGAATTCTTTCAATTCATTTGTTGTTTTATTTTGAACTTCGGGTTTACTTTCAGACAGGATCATGACTTCTTTCTTCAATGGTTGAGGATACATCGTGCCGCTGCGAAGCCTTTACTAGTAGTTTATATCTTTCCCAAACTGCTGATTTGGATAGACATGAGCCCTAATCCATTCTTCTGAGCTGTCTTATTTCTGTTCTGACTCATTTTCTTTATGGTTTCGTTTCTTGGATGTGGAGTATTCCAATAAGGATTGTGGAATTCTCTTTATGCTTAATTTTAGGACCAGTGGTGTCCGAAGCTAGTTTTTGCAATTAGGTATCATGCGACTGTAGGATCTTAATTGTAGTGGCAAGTCAAACTCCCAAGTTTCTTACTAAAGGCTTGCCTTACAAGCTTTTCTGTGTCGTTAATTTTGGATTATGTCCATAATTGCATGCTACTTTCTATCTTCTTGTGTTCATATAATGGATTTCAAGTTGGGCTACTCTAAGTTTGTAATGGATTTTGCTATTGTGATTATAGGGTTAAGAAGATGTGGCAAGAGCTGTAGGCTTAGATGGTTAAACTATCTGAGGCCTAACATTAAGCATGGGGAGTTCACTGAGCACGAAGACAGGGTTATCTGCAACATGTATGCAAGTATAGGAAGCAGGTGAACAAACTGGACTGTCCTAGATATCTATATAATCTGGACGAACTCTCTTTGTTTCGCCTTTATTATACTTTATTTGCATTATAACCCCAAAGTCCACATACATTCATAATCTTATCTGCTCTTACAAGTAAACTATTCAGAATGGAAGATTAACTTTCTAGAAAGCTACTAAATAGAAAAACTGATACTCTTGAAGATGATCCACCCTTCGGTCATTACACAACTCTCTTGAGCATGAGAGAAGAACAAGGGGATTGGAATTGAATCGACAAAAATAATGGAATGTGTATGATTCATCAGCTAGGTATTACTCATTTTCAGGTGGTCGATCATCGCGTCTCAGCTTCCCGGTCGCACAGACAATGACATCAAGAACTACTGGAACACCAAGCTGAAGAAAAAGCTCCTAGGCTCCACAGTCACCCCACCCCCTCACCGTGCGCCGCGGCAGCATCACCGGCCCCTCAATGTCATGCTCCAACACACGTCACCCTCACCCCAAGCCACCTACAACAGCTTCTTCTGCGGCCCCGGAGCCTTCCACGACCCCATCAGTGGCATCCCTGCATTAACACTGCCGCCACCGCAGGATTACATGCTAAACTCCGGCCTTGCCATTCCAAACGCGTCTTCACTACTGCACGGGCACGGCGCTCCACAGCAGCAGTTTCACCACCATGTGGTCAAGGAGGAGAGCGGCAACATGATCGTATTCGGCAGCGACCAGCAGAGCTGCAGCTCCTCGGACGGCACGCACAGCCAGCCGCAGTTCGGGCATGGCAAGGAACTGAGCTTCGACGGCTACTTCGGCTACAACAATGGAAGCAGCATCGAGCATGATCACAGGCTGCTTCAACTCCAAGATCATCAGCAGGCCCAGGTGCCGGTCGAGTACAATTACGAGGAGATCAAGCAGCTGCTCATGAGCTCAACAACCACCGGTAATCATGGCCATGGCCAGGACGGCAGCATGGAAGAAGGGTTCGGCTCGCAAGGGAAGGTGACGATGATGTAAATTTGACTAAGAGACATGGAAAAGTGATTGATCAATTAAGGTGTGTGTGTGTCTTACTGCTGTATTTTTTTTCTCATTTTACCTTGTAGTGTACTAGTGTTGGTGCATGTGTGTGTGCGCTCGCGCATCCTGTGTCATGGCTGCATACACGTGCCAGAGTTGCGTGCGTTACAGCCTGTGTATGTGACCGTGACATGGGATCGAGATTCTCTCTCCTCCGTCCTCCTATTACTGTTGTACTTCTCTCCCTCTTTTTTCTCACCAGAGGTATAGTGTCATCATGAGCATGCATGAGCTACAATTAAACACTGTGGAAACTTTTTGTCTTTGTAGTCTTTGGGGTGGGCACCACAGGGCCGCCGGTACACTAGATAACATTCACTTGGTTGTGCTGGATTGTTAGACGATCTTGCTACAGTGCCTATGTGATGTTAGACGATCTGAATTGCCTGGCTACCACTAGCGATAGCTAGCTTTCTCTCTCTCTGTCTCTCTCTCATCCTTGAACTCTGGGCATAGATTTCTTGCTGCCGTGCACAGGAGAGGACAGCCAAAAAGTGCATGTGGGAACGTACAGCTTGTGAGGCACATCGAATTGTAGCGAGCGAGCGAGAGCGTGCATGCATGCAGGATTGGCGTGGATCGGGACGGCACATGGGATGGAGGCCGTAAGACGCGAGTCCGGCCGGAGTCTGTCTGTCTGTACGTGCCGCAAGAAACGTGTCTTGTCTGTCAGACGGCCGTATTGTTTAGCAGTCGCGATGCAAAGATTCCACGAGGAGAGATCGATCAGAATTATTCAGATATGCATGAGAGAGAGGGGAAAGATTCCCGGGTTTGCTGCGAGTAGTTTAGTACGCGATGGACAGACATTGTCGATCAGTGCGAGGGATATCCGTCTGCTTGTCGTCGTCGACGTTACTTGGTCCGATGTGCTGCATGCTTATCAATTTCCACTCACTCCGACGACGAAGAAGATGCAAAAGAATAGTAGTAGTAATATTGATCGATCCTCCCTTGTGTCCGTTTGTGTTTATTAGCTATATAGACCGGAACAACCTTGTAACTGTTCCGACATTTCAGATTTATTATATATATAAGGAAAATTATATTCTTTCTACACACGTATATAGTTCCTTAATTTATATTAGGCAGTACACATACATGTGTAGAGCACCAGTATGCCTTTGTGCTCCTCGAGGCAGCATACATATTATAGGGCTATTTCACGGTAAACTAGTGCTAGTACAATTGTTGCAGACTTGCAGTGAGATACTGATACTGACCATTGTTAATTTCCCGAAGCCGAAGAGACACTCCTTGTCCGGGCACAGGACGATGGACTGCCAACTCACAGTTTGTCAGGCCGGCACTGTCACGTCATAATTTTATATGGATGGTCTTGTCGTGCATCATCCTACTACGGATTAGCGGAAGCAAATTGGTCAACTTGATTATATTGTATCTTATCTGTCTCCTGAACGGTCTCACATTGTGTGGTGTCGCAAAAGTTTGGTGAAAACTGATTACAGTTTTGAGGCCATTTCTAGCTGGCTAACATGGCATCGTCGTACTTCGTGTTCAGGCCACGAAAAGAGGAAACGCATTCCAGCACCGGCTTCTCTGTGTGATTGATGGCTGTACTATCTGATTGTCTTTTTTCTTGGCGTCCTTTCGGATACCAGCATAATCTTGATCATTACCTTTTTTCTACGAAATTACTTCCTCTTACTTATCGATGAAGCCATACTATCAGAGCAGCGAAACTACGGAATTAATGTATACCTCCCGACGAAAATGGAGATGCATGTTCCTTCCGAACACGGATTTATATTCATTTGTAAGGCGACCGCACTGATATACACTACTAGGGAAACTATTTTCCCAACCATCACATCACCGCACTCATAAAAAAGATAAGAATGGTATCATGAAATTGGTATACCTTAATCATTAGTAACAATAATGATCATCAGGTCTACTTTGTTTTCTTAAATATTACCCATTTCCTTATTTCTTTTTTGAAGGTAAAATCATTTTTATTTCTTTATAAAAATATAATAAATTAACCCTTATACTTCTTTTTTGAGGTAATCAGGAGGACAGTCCTGTACTTATCTGATTTTTATAAATATATGAAACTGTACAATGAGGATATGTATGACAAGGTCAGTAAGAAGAAAGAAGAATACAGACAAAATCATTATAGAAAATAAACTGCACTAACCTCATAATTAAATCTTCATCCGTATTAGCCCTTATTTTATGATGTGGTGTTTAATTTTTTTCCATGCATGTTTGTGAACATAACTTTTATAATAATGCATGCATTTAAGCACCTTTTAATTTAGGACGCAGAAAATCTAGTACCATATATATGGTACAAGAAATGTTGACACTATTAGATAAGAAAAAAATAAAGAATGAATTGAGTCTTCTTGCGGTGAAACTTATTCACCTAGGTTTGAGCCCTCGTCTCAATTCCTCACATTTTTCTGGATCTATTCAAGAAACTAATGGCGCTATTTTGTTAGTCAGGTGACATATATGTCATTGGCTCCTGTGGTCACTTCAGTGCGTTTCCAAAAGAAACAAAAATGAGGAACCGAAAGGGGAAACAATGGTCCTGGTGGAGAAAGTTAAACAATGAAAAAGTGAATTATAGTACTGATTTAAATCGCATTTTGTTAGGATAAAAATTTTATTGCAATGTAGTGAAGCACGTGCTACGAGATGCTAAATTTATTTCCATAATCAATTACTACGAACAGCAATGCACTGGAAAAAAGTCATGCATGTACGAATTGATTTATACGATGCCATCCATTATGATGTATTTAAAAAATCGATATGTGTAGTACAATAGTTAGCTCAAAAGTTACCTAGAAGCCTACTAGATCTACCTTATGTTATGATATATATATATAGACGAGTAATGTGTGTCTGTTGACTATATAAAGGTGCTCCGCCTTTATTTGACAGACTTACCTTGCTGCGATAGTTTCCCTAACTAATTAATCAGGACATCACTTATTTGGATGCATATAACACTCCTCCGCTGGACATTTAAGGTCCAAATACTAGAGCTCGTGCACGATAATTAAATTTATAGGTGAGCTCGTTTCTATGCACTTCAACTTATAATTTTGAGAATAGATTGCTACCTAATGATTATATTGTGATTAGGAACCAAAGAGAGGACCAGGAGATGCATGGAGAAGAGCTTGGAGGCGTGGAGGTACAGTAAGAGAGTGCAAGCCAAGTTGAAAATCCAATCCAAGTCGACATCGAGTCCACCTCAGAGTCCAGAAGCAGTCTGCCTTTAATTGGACACCCAGGCCACATACGGAGTTAGATTTGGACGTTCTATATATGGTTCGAACCAGAATCCCAATAGCGCTGGTCTCACCTCAAAATTCCTTCTGAGTTGACAGGAATCGTCGAAACAAGTGGACATCCAGAATCTTTTAGGGAGTAGCATCACCATCTTTTGGGCCGCTGGCCCATGTATCGTGTTGGAGCCCGTTAGGGTTGCGTCCAGGAGACTTGCATGCCCCTAGCTCCTTTTTATTCAATAGCCGTTGCCACTTTAGGGTTTGAGTTTTGCTTAGATTTAATCTGTCATCAAACAGTGTCGCTGTTCGTCGGTTTGTGAGACCCCAACTTGTGAGTTTAATCATTCATCTGCAAATTGGTTGCATTCTTCCTTGTTCTTGCTTGTGTTCTTTGATTCGCAAGCAGGGCTTAGCCTTCTTGGCAAGATCAACCGAGCACCGCCGGTCGATAACCAGAGGAGATGTTGTGCTGCGATTGCGGGATTTGGAACGTGTTGTTCGGAAGCCGGATCGAATTGTGTAGGGACTCCACCAAATCTAGAGCTATCAGAACCTTTCAGAAGATTGGGAACCCTAGTCTACATCACTAACCCAGTTAGGAAATAATATGTTGATGTTTTACCGGCAAGCCTACCTAGAGATATTCTAAGATAGTAAATTGTAGGCAGGATGTTGCCGAGATCACGAACTCGAAGGTGCTAGCAACATAAGGTTTAGACAGGTTCGGGCCGTGATGTGTGTAATACCCTATGTGGTTTGTATTGCTTGGGATTGATTATCGTTTGGAGGGGGTCCCTGCCCGCCCATATATACTCTTAAGGACAGGGTTACAAGTATCCTAGTTCGGTACGAGCTTAGTAGTTCTACTCAAGTACTACTCGGGTACTTTCCTTCTGTAGAGACTAGTTCTACTCGTATCTGAGTACGTTACATCAGATATAAGGTATGAGACATGCCCCATCCCTTATTCTAGAATTATCTATACTACGTGAGCAGTCCCGTGGTACTGGCTCTAACAAGCCTCCGAGCTCTTATAAGTTGATTACTGCAGGCTTCGAGTACTTCTGAAGTCATCTTCGGGTTCTTCAAAACTCCATCCTGAACATCTCTTTCGAGTACCTTTTGGTTGCTTCGAGGCTATGAGGTCCTCGTGGCCCCAAGTAGTTTTAAGTTTCAAGAAAAATAACCTTCTGCATGGGGCGTGATGAAAATTGTACTCCATATGGAGTAGTCCCCAAGCCTTTGGTTAAATTGAAGAATCAGGCTGAGAGTCAAATTAGTCTTGAATCTTCTGATCTTTATTTTCCAAAAAAAATTAGAAAACAAGTCGCTGATGACATTTGTACCGCAGCCCTCGAGCCTTGAATCTAAATTCAGAGTTTGGAAAAGGATCCGAAAGAAGGTGGCATGCATTTGTATGGTATTTTTAAGAAATTGATTTGATGGTTAAGTGATAGAACCCGCTTAGGTTTGTTTCTGATCTTTTGATGAGAGTGGGGGATAACTCGATTTAAAGCAGGATCGACGTTGTGCTGCCCGACTACAACATCACAAGGGGCTGCGCCTTAGCGACAATTACACTGCCTCTGAGTTGTGCCATTTTTGCTATGCTAAGAACAACCTTGACCTGCAAGCAAATCAAAGAATAAGTGGACAAGCAAATAGCACATAGACTTTGCACAAAGGATGAATCTGATACACACGAAGTTGGGGTTCTGAATCAAATAAAATAGGAGGTCTAGCTGACACACGCATTTACAAGTAGCAAATGCTAAACTTTCATCTAAACAAAATCCAAGTCTCAAATGCAGGTTGCTACTTCTATTTATAGAGAGGCTACTACCAAAACACCCTGTATGAGCAATCCAAACCCTAGGATGCTCCCCTCATGGGCTCTACCAAAAATAAGGCCCAAAGGGCCAACAACTAGATAGGGTTCTATTCAGACTAGAGGTCCGAATATTCATTGGCTGATTGTGCTCAGATCGGATGAACTTGATGATGAGGTTAGATCAATCTAAAAGTAGACTTCAAAATCCTTCTGTTGTCGTTCAAAACCCACCGGCGAGCAGCGACAGGCAACACGAGGAGCCGGGAGGCTTCGGGACTGCTGGTGGGTCCCGATCCCTCGGTCAGCGGCCCAGAAGTCCGGCACACGCCCTGGCTTGGTGAAGTGCTAGGTGTGCCACCTGACCTATACCTGATCAGGAAGGTGTAGAAGTCGTTCGTCAGATATTTTCTGCATGCACAGCCATATCAAACATTAGTCCGAGCCGTGATCGGCTCTTACAACGATCCCGAGATCAGCTAAATAAGCCGACAGAATTATTGTACTAGATCGGTCCTTCGGGTACCTTTCAGAATTGGCTACAAGAAGCCGATTGCCACACTTAACAGATCGGATCTACTAGCATGTGAATGTTTTGTATGAATCCGATAGAAAGATAAAAGCATGCTCTGTAACTGCCAATCTAATCCAATCTGCAACGGTAAAAGCCTTCACTGCATGACCGGAACATCCTACGCGTGGTTAAGCCTAACGAACATGGAAGATAACAATACGCTAACCCAAAGAGAGGCCTAAAAACCAACTAACAAGTCGATTCCCGAAACAATCCCTCGTTAGGTTACCGTAAGGCACCAAACATGCAGACGGAACATTTAACCCGTTTGAAGTCCTAATCATACGGATATTAAACCAATTCCTTGTAACACAAAGAACTACCATAACAGATTAGATCTACTAAGTAATAACAGAGCAAGGCGCTGCCATTGCACCTGAGATCACGTACAAGAGCAGCTAAATGATTATGAACAACAAACACAACTTGGATTTACTATTCAAAACCAATGCAGCATCATAATCGTTTAACATAACTAGTGTTACTCGCCATCAAAAACGCTTCAGTACGAGAAATACAAGATAAATAGATAAACGCAACGCTGCTCCGACCATGCAGAATATGATCGGAGCAGCATGTCGATTACCTGGAGAATGCCCTTGGGGAAGGGGTGGCGATGCGCCGAGAGTTTGTTGTGAATGATTGATTGATTGTTTTATTGAATCTCACGATACATATTTATAGTCCGGAGACTTGCTCTTTTCTAACTAACCCTAGCTGATTACGATACAATCTCTAACTTACTATATTTAAACTATCCTTAGATACACGGCCATCCTGGCCCTTGACACGTTCGCACAGAAGCCGATTTGCAGACTGTTACCATGCTTTCCTTCAGCCCATGACACTCTCGGCCCATCCTTTGGCCCAGTCAAATTATGGCGATAACACATGCCCCCCTGGTTTTGGCAATGACAATTCCGAAACTATTGCCTCTTCGACTTCTCAGACTTGTGCACGCACATACCACTCCCAATGACATTGGACGCGGCCCTTCAACTTCCAAGGCCTGCACACGCGCGCTGCCTTCCAATACCATCGGACGCGACCCTTCGACTTCTCCCTCGGGAACTGCAATAATGCCGCTTCACCTTCCATCTCTGCCTTTATAAACTATCATCGACGGATTTATTTCTGCCCATCTGCTCTCCCCGTGCATTAGTCGCACAGCACACTTCTGCATCCCCTGACAATGGCTTGCTCTTCCTCTGTTTCTTCCAATTCCCCTTCGTCTTCTTCCATCATCTCCATCACTTCTCCTGACTCCGAAACCTCCAGGGAGGCGATGCCGGAGTTTGATCCAATAGCTTCGTACGAAGCTCTCGCTCCTCTGCATTTGGACGCAGAGGAGTGGGACTTCAGCACTTGGTTAGAGGACGATGAGCCCCTGACCGACGATGAGGACCTCCAGACTCGCCTTCATGGGGACCTTGATGAAGGCGATGACAAAGATTCCTGGGATGATGATTTCTTCTCTTTCTCAGAAGAAGATGCCAAGGACACTTCCACCAACGTCGACTCAGCAGCAGGAGGGTTCCTGTGTGGCGGATCATCGACTTTAGAAGACATCGGGGACGCCAGCAATGGCACCAGTGATGATGGTGGCGACAGCAACAGCACCGGCGGCAATGATGGCAGCAGCGACGATGACACCAGCGCGTCCCCCCCGTACAAACGCCGCAAGATCTTAGGGACTTACTGGTGGTAGTTCATAGGGTCTTCCGCCGTTGTGCGCATAGCCGGTAGATCAGCTTCTTTTGCCATAATTTCTTGTAAATGAACCCTTTTGTTCCAGCGAGCCAGTGTTAAAGAATCTAATCTTCTAAAGTCCGATGGCATCGCATCGGCCTCTTTCCTTGAATGCCCAATCCAATCTCAAACTTTTCTTTATTCCGTATCAAAATCCCAAGAACTTGAGTACCCTTCAAATGATCTCGTTAATAACAAGAGTACTCCGCAGTTGACTTCTTTGCTTGTTGTTAAATCTCGATCCCCAATCAGGTTGAAAAATATGAGTACCCAGAAAACCCCGCAAAGAAGTCGAACCTGTTCTTTTAAGATCAAGAGACACCTGCAACCATCCTCTCTGCTTTTACTGAAACCTAGGATTTGCAAGGCCCGATTATTGCTTCTAAAGTCGATGGCTTAACATCGGCTGTTCAATCTTTAGCTCTGTGCATGGACCAGCGCTGCTCTATCTTTACAGATCTGGCTCGTTCATCACATTCCACCTTACAGCCTGATACATTGCATCGGCTTCTAAAGTACCCAATAGATGCCGACTTGTAGCCTGATATACTACGAGGTACCCGATCAGACCAACTTGAGGTGTCACAAAGTACTCAACCATATCCACCTGTAGCCCGATGCATCAGATCGGCTGCCCTCATAAATACCCTGATTGGGTTGATCCACAGCCTGATGCATTATGTAACACCCTGAGGTAATTTCTTTAATTTTTAATGAATTTATTTTGGGCTTAAATAAATTTCCCGGGCTTTTCTTTAATTTTGGTGGCATTTAATGTAATTTATAACGCAAGAAAATAAAATTTATCATAGGATTAAAATGTTTGTGCATTCATGCTGCAGCATTGTTTTATTTGTGTTGAGTTTATAGAGTTTGAATTCAAATTTATTTGAATTCAAAAGGAATTGTTTGAATGCTTGGAGTATAGAAAAAGAAAAGAAAAGAAGAAGTAAAGGAGATAAAGCCCAGCAGCCCAACTCCCTTTCCCTCTCGGGCTCCTTTCCCCTCCTTCTCCCGCATGGGCCACGGTGGCCCAGCTCCTCTTTCCCCCGCGGGCCCTATCTCCCTCTCTTTCTTTCCCCAGCCCGAGGCCCAGCTTCCCCGATCTCTTCTCTTTCCCCCGCGTGGGCCGCACGCCGGCCCATTTCTTTTCCCTAGCCCAAGCCAGCGCCCCTCCCCGCTCTCCCTCTTCTCCCTCTGGCGATCTGGACCCACGCGTCAGCGCCATCTCCCACCTCCCCTTCTTTCTCTCCCCTTCCTCTGTTTTCCCCGGCGCCCAACGAACTCCGACATCCCCGTCGAGTTTTTCCTCGGGTCCACTCGCCAGGCGCCGCGTGGCCCCTATTTAACGCACCGGCCGCCCCCTAGGGTTTTTCCCTTAGCCGCCTCAGTGCTCCGCCGCCCCGAAACCCTAGCCGAGCAGCGCCGCCGCCGCTCACCTCGGGCCGCCGCCGCGCCGGTCCCTCGCCGGCCGCCGCTGCCACTCAAGCACCAGGAGCTCATCCTGGTGGGGTAAGGAACACCCCCGTCCCTTTTCTCCCTCTGTCTCGCTCTTCACGCAGTCGCGCAAGCTCGCCGGCGTCCCCGAGCCGCGCGCCGCCGTCGCCCGGCCGCTACGGCCAGCACCTCAGCCCCCTTTTGCCCCAGTTGGGTTCCCCGTGTCCGCCTCTCTCTCCCCGACCCGGTCTCGTCTCAAATGGAGGTCGGAATCGCTAGATCGGTGAACTCCGGCGAGTCGCCGCCGCCCGGGTCGCCGCCGGCGTCTGCCCCGCCGCTCGCACCCCCCAATTCCCTAGGCCATCCGATCTTAATCCCGCGGACGAGATTTGATCAAACCGGTATCCGACCCGAGCCATTAGATCTAAAACCGGCGATACAGATTAGATCTAGAGCGTCATTAGATCCCAGCCGTCCAATTCAAATCCAGTGAACCGCGCGAGTCTTTAACCGTAGATCCGTTTCCGATCGTCCGATCTTGATCCGAAGGCCCACGTTCGCGCGTACCCCTTCGCGTATGGATTCTAATCTGGGACGTGCAGATCTGATCCGAGGGCCCAGATTAAATCATACCCTTTCAGCCAGCCTTTTTGTTAAGAAGCCCCTGCCTTTTTGAGGATTCAACCCGCCGTCCAACCCCAGCTCAAAAATATTTACTGATAGGCCCTTTTTCTTCCCTTTTGATCCCTGAGCTCTCTGGATTTAGGTTTTCTAGTCCTTGTTTAGAGTTTTTGCAGGCTAGCCCCTGTGTCTAACCTTTAATTAGGTTTTAGCCCTCAGTTTTGCACAGAAACCCCTGTAAGTCATGTTTTTCTTACAAATAGGTCCCTGGATCCTGTTTTAAGCGTAGTTTTCGCGTTTTAGCTCCGTTTTAGGTGTTCTTTATATCCACGCGATCGTTGTAATGCGTAGAATAGCTTTAGACTCGTTTTGTATGCTGTTTCTATGTAATGTTGTACTGTTTTCTTATATTTTGCTATTGTTTGCATGTGTGTGCATGTGTGGCCCATGTCTTGCTGTTACGATCGTGAGTAGACGTCGAGCCACCGGAGCAGTACCAGGAGCAGCCGTCTTCCGAGCAGTTTGAGCAGCAGACGGGAGAGTACGAGGAAGGCAAGTATAACATGAACCTCCTATCACTTTTAAATACAATTTCATACTGCATTTTAATACTGTATACCTATAAGGACTTCCTAGCCACCTTTATATCCTTATATATATCCTATGGGTTGCATTTTTTTGGTTAGTTGTGCTAGGTTGCTGCGCTATAACATATCTTGGTCCTTTTTAATTAATTTGAATAATGGTCTTATGCAACTTAATTCTGGAGCCGACCCTCTGTGCTGTGTGCTTGAGTGGTTTGCGCGTCCTTAAAAGATGTTTTGTTAGAAACATGGTTTAGGGGGCCAGCACGGTGCTTAGTGCTTGGTTGGCCACTCTCCATAAGGACCGGTTCATAGAGCGGCAACCTGGGACAACCGCGCAACCACAAGACTGGAATGGGACGGTCTTGACTTACTAATTAGGTCATTTTGGTTCGGGAGTAACTTACCTGCGTGGGCAAGAGGGGTGGTAGGCTTCAATGGTCCCTGCTCCTCCGGCTTGGTCTGTGCTGTGTGTCTTGTACCCCCGGAGGTGGGCCCCATCGTCGCTGATCCAGAATCCTTAGCGGTTACACCTTACCAACGTGATCCTTTGTAACGGTCTCGTAGTGTGCTTGCTAGACATCTCACCTAAGGAAGTGTGATGAACAACTAGCGTAGCTCACGACTTGTGGGTAAAGTTGTGCAACCTCTCGAGAGTGTAAAACTGATATATCAGCTGTGCTCACAGTCATGAGCGGCCCAGATCCTCCGTCTGATTAGTGGGGTTATCAACCTTTGACGAGGGCGATTCCCCGGGTGGTTTGGTTTGGATGGTTCTCAGTAGTTCTTAATTAATATTGATTAATTTCTTATGCAATTTGGGTTACGGTAACTCATCCACTTATAGTAATTAGCTTTAATAAAATTTGCCAAGGTTAAAAGCTAATGCAGTTGAGTCAGCTAACCTTAGAGCCTCATACTCGTGTTATACTTGTTGAGTACTAGTTTGTACTCACACTTGCCTCTCTACTCTTCTGTTCTATTTTGGCTATCTTCGACTGCTGCTCAGTGCCCGGCAACGTGGAGGATTACGTCAGCGGCTTCGACAACTTCTAGGCGTTTGTCTCCCAGTCGACGTCCCTGTGGCGCCCAGCTCTTCATGTATCTCTTTTACGCTTCCGCACTCTTGAACCGATTCTTGATTCGGTTTTAATAAAATAATTCATTTATGATTCGTTTACGATTTATATTAATGTTATTCCTGACACGTGTTGTGATATCTTGATGATCTGTTGTATATATGCGTGACTTGATCCTGGCGCATATATGATTGCTCGATTTATGTTCTTATAAATCGGGTGTGACAGATTGGTATCAGAGCCGTGTCGACTGTAGGACGAAGCCTAGGTAGAATTGGTCGAGTTTAGGACTTCTTTTCTCTTGCTTGCCTCCGCAAATCCTCAACCATCATGTTTCTGCTTCTATTCCTTGAGTCTTAAGCCCTCGATTTGCTGTTTTCCCCGCCTTTTCTGAGAAGTAGCTTGAGTTTTCCGTAGACGTTGGCCTGAGTCGCCTAATCTTATAAGTTATAAGTTTAAGTTGTCCCGATGAAAATACGCTAGAACGAATGTGTTAGTCGAGTAGTGTGATAAACTCGACTAAGTTGTGAATATTGAATGTTTGTTATTGTGCAAATGTTTGATTTGGATTTTTGGTTGATTGCATAGGTTAGTAGTTAAACTTGTTCATGCAAATCGACCTAACCCAACTTGAACTAAATAATAAAATTGAGTTAGAACGTTGGGGGTAAAACCTATATTCCTTTCTTTCTGTCATATCCTTCCGAAGTTTCTTTTCCGCAGCTGCACGATATCTTATTCTTATAAATTTCGTTGTTGCAATCAGATGGTGAACACCAGGCGCACCGGTTCCGGTTCCGACCAGCAGGAGCAGAACGACCAGAGTACCGGTCAGCCGCTGCCGATGCCGCCACCACTGACCCCGGAGCAGTTCTTCCAGCTTCAGATGCAGATGATGGCTACCCTGAACAACACCGTTCAGGCTCTGCAGCAGATCCATGCTCAGCCACCGCCTCCTCCGCCGCCTCAGCCCCGTGACAGGCGTGCGGATTTCCTGAGAGGTCACCCGCCGACCTTCTCTCACGCCACGGATCCACTCCAGGCGGACGACTGGCTTCGTTCGGTGGAGCGCTAGTTGGTTGTTGCGCAGTGCGACGACCGAGAGCGGGTTCTGTACACAGCAGGGCAGCTGCGAGGCTCCGCTCTTGACTGGTGGGAGTCCTACCCAGCTCGGGATCGTGATGCTCTCACGTGGGACCAGTTCCGTGAGCGTTTCAGGAACCATCACATTCCTGAGGGCATCATGAAGATGAAGCAGAAGGAGTTCCGTGCCCTTAAGCAGGTAAAAATTTAATGGAATCCTCTACAATTTCTGTTGAGCTTGATCTATCCTTGATTTCTTTCGTAAAACCTGACCAATTGAGCGATTTCTATCCTTGTTATCTGTGTTCATTATTTCAGGGATCTATGACGGTGACGGAGTACCGTGACCGTTTCCTTCAGCTTGCCCGCTACGCCCCTGCCGACGTCGCTCGCGATAGCGACAAGCAGGAGTACTTCAAGGAGGGACTGGATGATCACATCCAGTATGCGCTGCTGAACCACCGCTTCGACAACTTCAATCAGCTGGTTGATGCGGCCCTCAACACCGAGCGCAAGCGCCGGGAGATCGAGGATAAGAAGAGGAAGATGGCTCCATCCTCCTCGGGCAGCAACACCCGTCCCCGCTACCAGTATCCACCACAGCAGCAGCAGCAGAGGCCGCCCCAGCAGTACCAGCAGCGGCAGCAGTACCCGCCTCGTCCTCAGCAGCAGCAGCAGGCGGGACAGGGTCAGAGGCTTCCGGCGCCTCCGGCCCCACCAGCTCAGAGGCAGGGAGCGCCCACTCCTCCTCCTGGGCAGCAGGCCGCTGCACTTTCTCGAGTGTGCTTCCACTGCGGCGAGCCATGGCACTACGCCAACGTCTGCCCTCGGAAGGCGCAGGCAGGACAGCAGGGGCGTGCAGCACCGCCCAAGGCCCCAGCTCAGGGCAGGGTGAACCACGTGACGGCCGAGTCAGCGGCCGAGGCTCCCAACGTGGTTATTGGTACGTTCATGGTTAATGCCCATCCTGCTACAGTGCTTTTTGATACTGGTGCTACACATTCTTTCATTACCCAGTCTTTTGTTGAGCATCATGGCATTCCTACTAGCACGTTAAAGAGGTGCATGTTAGTATCTTCACCGGGAGGGCAGTTGAGGTCTCATGTCTTCTGTCCCAGAGTCAGTGTGGCTATAAGGGGGGTAGATTTCAGTGCGAATCTGATGGTGCTTGACTCCAAGGGCATTGATGTGATCCTTGGGATGGAGACTCTTGCTAAGTGGGGAGTCCGGATAGATTGTGATGAGGACATCAACTACAACACGAGTACGTCTACGCCAGCAGCACCTTTTCCGGCGACACCAGATGCTCCTCCACCCCAGGCGCCACCTCCTTTTGGGCCAATCACTCGGGCCCGTGCAAGAGAACTAAACTTCGTCATGCTACTGAAGAACGAAGGCCCAGAAGAATAGATGCTGGCCCAACTGAGGCCTTTGCGTGGGCGCCTAGGGCTGACCACCACTAGGGGCTGCGTCCCCTTCCTGGCCGCCCTTTCCTAGGGTTGCGCCCCTCTCTTCCTCTATTTAGATAGAGTCATCATTGTTTTCCAGACTTGAGTTTTGTTTTACATCTAGCTTTAGCTACTCTCGAACACGCGCAAATACGCGCTGTCCTCGTGAGATTCAGAACTCCACCTTCGAGTGATATTGTGATTGCTCGCATCTTTTTCTTGTTCGTTCTTCGATTGCGTGCAGGAAACGATCTTCGTGATCAGGCTGATCTTGCATCAACAAGGTCGGTAACCATAGGAAGTTGGTTCAGCGATTGCATTGGCGCTTCGGGCTCGCTCGTCGTAGTCGGATCGTGAGGGTCATCTTCCACCAGATCGAAATTAACTCCACTCACCGAAAGATCGGGCACTCCGACTCTATCAGATTGTGCTCAGAGGACGGTTCTTCTGTCAGCACCGGATGGTCAGGAGGTTACTGTTGGAGCTACGGAGCCTTCTGGATTTCTTCATCAGATGGAGGCTAGACCCACGGATGGTATTCGCGTGGTGTCTGAATTCCCGGATGTCTTTCCGGATGATTTGCCAGGTATGCCGCCTGATCGCGACATTGAGTTTTCTATTGATCTCTTGCCTGGCACAGCTCCTATTGCTAAGAGGCCCTATCGTATGGCTCCTGTCGAGCATGAGGAGGTTAAGAAGACTGTCGACGAGCTGCTAGCTAAGGGTTATATCCGTTGCAGTTTCTCTCCTTGGGCTTTTCCTGTATTGCTTGTAGAGAAGAAGGATGGCGCGAAAAGGATGTGCGTCGATTATCGGGATCTGAATGCAGTCACTATCAAGAACAAGCA
Organism: Panicum hallii; assembly: GCF_002211085.1. Taxonomy (NCBI): domain Eukaryota; kingdom Viridiplantae; phylum Streptophyta; class Magnoliopsida; order Poales; family Poaceae; genus Panicum; species Panicum hallii. The sequence continues at coordinate 14,512,918 of NC_038048.1, forward strand.
TCCATTGCCCCGTATTGAGGATCTCTTTGATCAGCTTCAGGGTGCTTGTGTATTCTCGAAGATTGATCTGCGTTCGGGTTATCATCAGCTGAAGATTCGCCCTGAGGATATTCAGAAGACGGCATTCACCTGCAAGTATGGGTTATACGAGTATAAGGTCATGTCCTTCGGCTTGACTAATGCTCCGGCTTTCTTCATGCATCTGATGAACAAGGTTTTCATGGATTATCTGGACACCTTTGTGGTGATATTTATTGATGATATCCTGATATATTCCAAGTCAGAAGCGGAGCATGAGAAGCATCTGAGACTTGTGTTGCAGAGGCTCAGAGAGCACAAGCTGTATGCCAAGCTCAGCAAGTGCGAGTTCTGGATTGACGAGGTTCCATTCCTCGGTCATGTTATCTCCAAGGGAGGTATTGCTGTGGACCCCGGAAAGGTGAAGGATGTGCTTGACTGGGTTGTACCGCAGACGGTGAAGGAAGTCCGCTCTTTTCTGGGCTTAGCAGGTTATTATCGGAGGTTCATTGAGAATTTCTCCAAGATTGCGAAGCCTTTGACTTCCTTGCTAGAGAAGGGTGTGGATTTCTTTTGGACTGATGAGCTTCAGAGTGCCTTTGAGGAGCTGAAGAAGAGGTTGACTACGGCGCCAGTCCTTACTCTGCCAGATCAGAGCAAGAGGTTCACAGTGTATTGTGATGCTTCGAGGGATGGTCTTGGTTGCGTTCTGATGCAGGAAGGCAGAGTGATAGCTTATGCTTCGCGGCAGTTGCGCCGGCACGAGCTGAATTATCCCACTCATGATCTGGAGTTAGCCGCAGTTGTGCATGCTCTGAAGATATGGAGGCATTACTTGTTTGGGCAGAGGTGTGATATTTACACCGATCACAAGAGCCTCAAGTATATTTTCACTCAGAGTGAGCTGAATATGCGGCAGAGAAGATGGCTAGAATTAGTCAAAGATTATGACCTGGAGATTCACTATCATCCGGGCAAGGCCAATGTTGTAGCAGATGCTCTGAGCAGGAAGAGCTATGTTAACATGGCCGTGGCTTTTCAGATGCCTCAGGAGTTATGCGAGGAGTTTGAGCAGTTGAGTCTGGGTTTCTTGCATCACACCTCGGGTACATCGTTTGAGGCAGAACCCACTCTAGAGGCTGAGATCAGGCAGCATCAGAAGGAAGATCAGAAGCTGCAGGAGATTCGTGAGTTGCTCAAGATTGGCAAGGCTCCTCATTTCAGAGAGGATGATCAGGGTACCTTGTGGTACAAGGGTCGTATATGTGTGCCGGATGTAGCAGATCTCAGGAAGTTGATTCTGAGTGAGGCTCATGATACAGCATATTCCATCCATCCAGGCAGCACGAAGATGTATTACGACCTGAAGGAACGATTCTGGTGGTATGGAATGAAGCGTTCCGTTGCGGAGTACGTGGCTATCTGTGACACTTGTCAGCGCGTCAAGGCAGAGCATCAGAGGCCAGCAGGGTTATTGCAACCGTTGAAGATTCCAGAGTGGAAATGGGAAGAAATCACTATGGATTTCATTGTTGGCTTGCCTCGTACTCAGAAAGGGTACAATTCCATATGGGTAGTGGTGGACCGGTTGACGAAGGTTGCTCACTTCATTCCGGTGAACACTACTTACTCCGGTGCTAGACTCGCAGAGTTGTACATCTCTAGGATTGTCTGTCTGCATGGTGTTCCAAAGAAGATTATATCTGACCGAGGATCTCAGTTCACTTCACGGTTCTGGGAGCAGTTGCACGATTCGTTGGATACGAAGCTGCGTTTCAGTACTGCTTATCATCCTCAGACAGATGGGCAGACAGAGAGAACCAACCAAGTGTTGGAGGATATGCTTCGAGCCTGTGCTATTCAGTATGGTACCAGCTGGGATAAATGCCTGCCGTATGCAGAATTTTCGTATAACAACAGTTATCAGGCCAGTCTGAAGAAGTCTCCTTTCGAGGCCCTGTATGGTCGGAAATGCAGGACTCCACTGTATTGGGATCAAATTGGCGAGAGGCAGGTATTTGGTCCGGATATTGTTGAGGAGGCCGAACAGCTGGTACAGCAGGTGCGAGAGAATCTGAGGGTCGCCCAGACTCGTCAGAAGAGTTATGCGGATGTGCGTCGTCGAGATTTGACCTTTGCAGTAGGTGACCATGTGTATCTGAAGGTCTCACTGATGAGAGGAATCCGCAGGTTTAATGTACGAGGGAAGCTAGCTCCTCGATACATTGGTCCGTTCAAGGTGTTGGAACGGAAAGGTGAGGTGGCATATCGTTTGGAGTTGCCACTCAATCTCTCAGGAGTGCACGATGTGTTTCACGTGTCTCAGCTGAAGAAGTGCTTAAGAGTGCCAGAAGAGCAAGCACCGATAGAAGGGTTGGATGTGCAGGAGGATCTGACCTATGTCGAGCATCCGGTGAAGATTCTGGAGACGTCTGAGAGAGTTACTAGAAACAAGAAGATCAGGATGTGCCGAGTTCAGTGGAGTCATCACACGGAGGATGAGGCTACTTGGGAGCGAGAAGATGAGCTGAGGAAGACGTATCCCGATCTCTTTGCTAGCTAGCCTATCCGAATATCGGGACGAGATTCCTGTAAGGGGGGTAAGTTTGTAACACCCTGAGGTAATTTCTTTAATTTTTAATGAATTTATTTTGGGCTTAAATAAATTTCCCGGGCTTTTCTTTAATTTTGGTGGCATTTAATGTAATTTATAATGCAAGAAAATAAAATTTATCATAGGATTAAAATGTTTGTGCATTCATGCTGCAGCATTGTTTTATTTGTGTTGAGTTTATAGAGTTTGAATTCAAATTTATTTGAATTCAAAAGGAATTGTTTGAATGCTTGGAGTATAGAAAAAGAAAAGAAAAGAAGAAGTAAAGGAGATAAAGCCCAGCAGCCCAACTCCCTTTCCCTCTCGGGCTCCTTTCCCCTCCTTCTCCCGCATGGGCCACGGTGGCCCAGCTCCTCTTTCCCCCGCGGGCCCTATCTCCCTCTCTTTCTTTCCCCAGCCCGAGGCCCAGCTTCCCCGATCTCTTCTCTTTCCCCCGCGTGGGCCGCACGCCGGCCCATTTCTTTTCCCTAGCCCGAGCCAGCGCCCCTCCCCGCTCTCCCTCTTCTCCCTCTGGCGATCTGGACCCACGCGTCAGCGCCATCTCCCACCTCCCCTTCTTTCTCTCCCCTTCCTCTGTTTTCCCCGGCGCCCAACGAACTCCGACATCCCCGTCGAGTTTTTCCTCGGGTCCACTCGCCAGGCGCCGCGTGGCCCCTATTTAACGCACCGGCCGCCCCCTAGGGTTTTTCCCTTAGCCGCCTCAGTGCTCCGCCGCCCCGAAACCCTAGCCGAGCAGCGCCGCCGCCGCTCACCTCGGGCCGCCGCCGCGCCGGTCCCTCGCCGGCCGCCGCTGCCACTCAAGCACCAGGAGCTCATCCTGGTGGGGTAAGGAACACCCCCGTCCCTTTTCTCCCTCTGTCTCGCTCTTCCCGCAGTCGCGCAAGCTCGCCGGCGTCCCCGAGCCGCGCGCCGCCGTCGCCCGGCCGCTACGGCCAGCACCTCAGCCCCGTTTTGCCCCAATTGGGTTCCCTGTGTCCGCCTCTCTCTCCCCGACCCGGTCTCGTCTCAAATGGAGGCTGGAATCGCTAGATCGGTGAACTCCGGCGAGTCGCCGCCGCCCGGGTCGCCGCCGGCGTCTGCCCCGCCGCTCGCACCCCCCAATTCCCTGGGCCGTCCGATCTTAATCCCGCGGACGAGATTTGATCAAACCGGTATCCGACCCGAGCCATTAGATCTAAAACCGGCGATCCAGATTAGATCTAGAGCGTCATTAGATCCTAGCCGTCCAATTCAAATCCAGTGAACCGCGCGAGTCTTTAACCGTAGATCCGTTTCCGATCGTCCGATCTTGATCCGAAGGCCCACGTTCGCGCGTACCCCTTCGCGTATGGATTCTAATCTGGGCCGTGCAGATCTGATCCGAGGGCCCAGATTAAATCATACCCTTTCAGCCAGCCTTTTTGTTAAGAAGCCCCTGCCTTTTTGAGGATTCAACCCGCCGTCCAACCCCAGCTCAAAAATATTTACAGATAGGCCCTTTTTCTTCCCTTTTGATCCCTGAGCTCTCTGGATTTAGGTTTTCTAGTCCTTGTTTAGAGTTTTTGCAGGCTAGCCCCTGTGTCTAACCTTTAATTAGGTTTTAGCCCTCAGTTTTGTACAGAAACCCCTGTAAGTCATGTTTTTCTTACAAATAGGTCCCTGGATCCTGTTTTAAGCGTAGTTTTCGCGTTTTAGCTCCGTTTTAGGTGTTCTTTATATCCACGCGATCGTTGTAACGCGTAGAATAGCTTTAGACTCGTTTTGTATGCTGTTTCTATGTAATGTCACACTGTTTTCTTATATTTTGCTATTGTTTGCATGTGTGTGCATGTGTGGCCCATGTCTTGCTGTTACGATCGTGAGTAGACGTCGAGCCACCGGAGCAGTACCAGGAGCAGCCGTCTTCCGACCAGTTTGAGCAGCAGCCGGGAGAGTACGAGGAAGGCAAGTATAACATGAACCTCCTATCACTTTTAAATACAATTTCATACTGCATTTTAATACTGTATACCTATAAGGACTTCCTAGCCACCTTTATATCCTTATATATATCCTATGGGTTGCATTTTTTTGATTAGTTGTGCTAGGTTGCTGCGCTATAACATATTTTGGTCCTTTTTAATTAATTTGAATAATGGTCTTATGCAACTTAATTCTGGAGCCGACCCTCTGTGCTGTGTGCTTGAGTGGTTTGCGCGTCCTTAAAAGATGTTTTGTTAGAAACATGGTTTAGGGGGCCAGCACGGTGCTTAGTGCTTGGTTGGCCACTCTCCATAAGGACCGGTTCATAGAGCGACAACCTGGGACAACCGCGCAACCACAAGACTGGAATGGGATGGTCTTGACTTACTAATTAGGTCATTTTGGTTCGGGAGTAACTTACCTGCGTGGGCAAGAGGGGTGGTAGGCTTCAATGGTCCCTGCTCCTCCGGCTTGGTCTGTGCTGTGTGTCTTGTACCCCCGGAGGTGGGCCCCATCATCGCTGATCCAGAATCCTTAGCGGTTACACCTTACCAACGTGATCCTTTGTAACGGTCTCGTAGTGTGCTTGCTAGACATCTCACCTAAGGAAGTGTGATGAACAACTAGCGTAGCTCACGACTTGTGGGTAAAGTTGTGCAACCTCTCGAGAGTGTAAAACTGATATATCAGCTATGCTCACAGTCATGAGCGGCCCAGATCCTCCGTCTGATTAGTGGGGTTATCAACCTTTGACGAGGGCGATTCCCCGGGTGGTTTGGTTTGGATGGTTCTCAGTAGTTCTTAATTAATATTGATTAATTTCTTATGCAATTTGGGTTACGGTAACTCATCCACTTATAGTAATTAGCTTTAATAAAATTTGCCAAGGTTAAAAGCTAATGCAGTTGAGTCAGCTAACCTTAGAGCCTCATACTCGTGTTATACTTGTTGAGTACTAGTTTGTACTCACACTTGCCTCTCTACTCTTCTGTTCTATTTTGGCTATCTTCGACTGCTGCTCAGTGCCCGGCAATGTGGAGGATTACGTCAGCGGCTTCGACGACTTCTAGGCGTTTGTCTCCCAGTCGACGTCCCTGTGGCGCCCAGCTCTTCATGTATCTCTTTTACGCTTCCGCACTCTTGAACCGATTCTTGATTCGGTTGTAATAAAATAATTCATTTATGATTCGTTTATGATTTATATTAATGTTATTCCTGACACGTGTTGTGATATCTTGATGATCTGTTGTATATATGCGTGACTTGATCCTGGCGCATATATGATTGCTCGATTTATGTTCTTATAAATCGGGTGTGACACATTACACCGGCTTCATCACTCGTCTTCCCACATGCTCGGGAAATATTTCTTGAGATGTTGGCCATTGACGGCTACCGGAAATTTTACTCCATCCAATTCTTCAAGCATGTATGCATTCCCTGGCAAACCTGTACCAACTCTATAAGGCCCGTGCCAATTCGGAGACCATTTACCATATGCCGCATCCTTAGTCCCCAATGGTAACACCGCTTCCCACACTAAATCCCCAACTTGGAATTCCTTTGGTTTAACCTTCTTGTTGTACGCGCGGGCTACCTTGGCCTTATTTTCCTTGATCTTTTCCAGCGACCAAAGCCTGAGTTCTATAATGTCTTCCACATTGTCACTCATTAGTGCTGCATATTCTTCAGCAGTCAACTCATTCTGAAACTCTATCCATCTTGAACCGGCCGTAATTTCCCATGGCAATACGGCCTCCTGCCCATATACCAAATGATATGGTGAAGTTCTTGTTGCCCCATGGCATGAAACACGATAAGCCCACAACGCTTCTGATAATACTTCATGCCAGCGCCATGGGTATTCATCAATCTTCCTTTTGATCAGCTTGATCAAACTCTGATTGGACGCTTCGGCTTGTCCGTTTGCTTGAGCATAGTATGGAGATGACCTGATCAATTTAATCTCCATGTCGGCAGCGAACTTTTTGAATTCATCAGATATAAATACCGACCCTCCATCTGTTGCAATGGTTTGAGGAATCCCAAACCTATGAATAACGTGTTCTTTGACGAAATTGATGATGTCTCTCGACGTTACTGACTTCATAGGAACAACCTCTACCTATTTGGTAAAATAATCTGTAATGGCCAAAATAAACTGATGGCCTTTACTCGATGGAGGATTAATCTTACCGATCATGTCCATGCCCCAGCTCCTGAATGGCCAAGGTTTGATGATAGGGTTCATTGCTGACGCTGGTACTATTTGTATCTTTCCAAACCTCTGACAGGCCTAGCATCCTTTATAATACTTGAAGCAATCTTCCAGCATATCAGGCCAATAATATCCCGAGCACCTGATCAATCACTTCATCTTGTGGGCTGATTGATGAGTACCACATGTACCTTCATGGACTTCATGTAAAAGCTGATTGGACTCAATCGGCCCCAAGCACTTAAGTAGTAGCCCTTCCAGAGTCCTGTAGAACAAGTCGTCCCCTATCAGGACGTGCTTCATGGCTCTGTATCGTATCTTCTTAGGTGCCCCCTCAGCCGGATCCTTCAAGTAATTGAAGATATCGGCTCTCCAATCCCCCTGATCCAGCAGGTTTATTGGAAAATCAGCTCCATCCGCCGTGTCCTTGTAACCGGAAGCCATCTGGGCAACATCATTGGCCTCTGAATTTTGTACCCTTGGTATCCAGTAGAAATTTATATATCTGAACTAGGCCATTATCTCCTGGCATTGTCTCCTGTTGTCGGCCAAAACCCGCCGGCGGGCAGTGACTGGCAACATGAGGAGTCGGGAGGCTTCCGGGACGGCTGGTGGGCCCCGGTCCCTCGGTCAACGGCCCAGTGATCCGGCGCGCACCCTGGCTTGAAGTCGCTAGGCGTGCCACCTGATCCTGCACCTGATCAGGAAGGTGTGACGTGTCAAACTCCTGCGTGCATAGACATATGTAAAGATTAGTCCGAGCAATGATCGGCTCATCACCTCCTCCCCGGTATCGGCTATAGAGAGCCGATTGCATCAATACCGGATCGGATCTTTGGAACAGGCAACATACAAATATATATATATTTAAATAAGTCTTGCTTCATAAATATCAATCTAATCCAACCCACGATAACTAAGCCCTCACTGCACGATCGGAATATCCTACACGTGATTGAGCCTAACAGATACACAAAAGCATCGGAACAAACAATCTAAACAGAGATTAAAGAAACAACCGAAAAGCCGATTCCTAGAGCAATCTCTATTCAAGCTACAAGCCGATACTAAAGCCTACTGCCGGAACATTCAACTCATTTGCAAGGCCTAATCATGCACATATCGAACCAAGTCTCTAAATAAACAGAAACTAGCCATAACAGATCGGATCTACTGATAAAGACGAAACAAGATACAACCATCGCATCCGTGATCGAACACGACGATTAAGCACACGAGAGCAACGAACAAAGCATGATTAAGATGTAAAAAGAATAACATCACTCTATGCGTGCTAGGATAACTAATGCTACTCGCCATCTACAAGGCTTCAGAACGAAAAACATGTGAACAAACGAGCAAGGGTAATGCTACCCCGATCACGTAGAGCATGATCGAGGCCGCATGGCACTTACCCGATGAAAACCCTAAAACAGGGTAGGCGATGCGCCGAGAGTTGTTGATGAATGATTCTGTCTTTCTTGTTTATTCATGGTACATATTTATAGTCCGTAGACTTATCCTCTTTAACTAACCCTAACCAAACACGACACGAATCTTAACTACTTATACCTAAATTACACGGCCTTTCTGACCATCTTGCTCTATGGCCCACTTCTGGCCCGGTCAGATTATGGCGATAACACATGCCCCCCTGGTTTCGGCAATGGTAATTCCGAAATCACCTTATTTTAAAATCGCCTCGACCCTTCGGCTTCCGATCCGTACGGCCACGCCCTTTCGACTTCCAATGGATGTGACCGCTCTGTATCAGTTTCCTAGGGAACCGTCACAGTGCCGATTCACTTCACCTCTCTATTTGCCTTTATAAACTTACCCCCGGCATCTTCCCCAATCATCTTTCTCTCACAGCCATTAACCATTACGCTCCTTCTTTTCACTTGTTATGGCTTCTTCTTCTGCCTCCTCCATCATCTCTTTTGAATCCGAAACCTCCCGAGAGAAAAACTCCAGAATATAATCCGATAGCTGCTTACGAAGTCCGTGCCCCCCTGCATTGGGATGCAGAAGAATGGGATTTCCATTTCCAGTCGGAGGATGATGAATCCCTAACCGATGGTGAGGATCTTGCACTCCTCTTCGGAGCCGAGCTGGAGGAAGACGAAGATGATGCATCTTGGGGGGAAGACTTCTCCTCCTCAGAAGAAAAACTCGATTCCTTTTCCTCCGACGAAGACCCGATGGCAGGTAACTTCCTCTTTGGCAGATCATCAGACGAAGCTTTCGACGACATCGAAGAAGCCAAAGACGATGACAGCTTCACCAACACCAGCAGCGAGAATGATGACAGCAGTGACAACAGTAGCGATGATAGTGGTGCTAGTGTTGCTCCGCCGACCAAGCGCCGTAAGACTACTGGCGTATACTGGTGGTAGGCTGTAGCACCACCATTAGTTTGTTTCAAAGAGTAGTTAGCTCTTCTTTTGTACTTACTGGCTTGCTATGAATGGAATCCTCTTTGTATCAATAATTTTCTTGCGCATAACAATCTGCTCAAGAGCCGATGGCAACGCATCGGCCTTAGAATATACCAATCCGGATCTGAAATAACCTTCCAATTTGCTTTACCCTCTGCCGGACCTCAAATCCAAAGCAGATCTCTGGTGACTCTGGAATCCAGGCTGACTGCGCACCTCTTTTGCTCATAAACCCTAGCCGCAAAATCCTCCTCTGCTCCTTGAAACGCACACTCGATCCTGCGCCGCCAACCCTAGATCTACTCTCCAAGATCTCGATTCAAGACTCCCGATGGCGGAATCTTCGAACACCGCCGCCGCTGTCTTCGGTCTGAAGGTAAACTTCGACCCCCATTAATTTAATGCAGCAACCGTGAAATTTACTGCATGGTTAAATGACTCTTTCCTCGGCAACCTTGTTTTCTTGGGTTTTTTTCAGGCTTTCGATATCTTCTTACCACACCCTTCTTCCCCCAATTCTTACTGCCTCGGGCCTCATTCCTTCGAGAAGCCCATAGATCTGATTTCATCCGAAGCCAATCGGATCCCTTTCGTGAGTCAGGACATAGACCTAGAGTCTTGGTCAGATAGCCTCCACGCTTGGCCAAATCCTCCTGAAGGTTGGATAGTTTGGTATAACAGAATGGCGGATGCCTACCAACCCCTATAGGAATCCATCGGGATAGCCGATGCCCTATCTCTGTCCCTTTCTCCTCTTGAAAAAGATGAGAACCTTCTGAAGACTATCGGCTACTTCTGGTCTGATGCCTTGAATTGTTTTCTTTTTGGGCATGGTCTGATGACACCAACGTTGCTGGATGTCATGATGATCACTAGCTTAGACATATCATCAGCTTGTCCCTCTGCTTACAGACTCTCTGTAGTTCCCTTCAAACTGTCTTCCAAGGCAGAATATACTAACTGGAGTACATACTTGAGCCAGCACCAGAAGAGCAAGGGTCTTGTATCGGAGAAGGAACACACAGCCTTCCTAAACTTGTGGCTTGAACATTTCCTCTTCTGTGGCCTGTCCCTTGCTCCGACTAAGAATTACCTCTCTCTAGCTTACGAGCTGGCCAAGGGTCACCCTGTTGGCTTTGGTAAATTATTCCTTGGGGAACTTTACAGATATCTTCACCTGATGACTTCGAGCCTTCTTTCACAGAAAAAACTCAAAACTGGTGGTCTGTGGTGGTTCATCCAATTATGGGCTCATCTTTACTTCCAGAGCTTCATCCCCAATTTCCCTTCTCTAGTCGGCAATTCTTTTCCTGACCTGAGTGGGAGACATATTAGATGCACTAGCTTCGGGCAGGCTCTGTACAGTCTTCCCGGTGGGAAATTGAACCCTCCAAATGCCTTACGTTGGTTCAGGATCTTTTACCGAGGCCTAGATAGCCCAACCTTTCTCCCGTACATTGATTCTGAAACTTTTTGAGAACCCAGCCATATTCCGGCTAGCTGATTTTGACTATGACGCTGACACCAGGCGTCTATACTCCATTATGGTTCGGTCCTGTCTTCTTCCGGTTGGCATGAGCACTTCCAATCGGATTATGAAGCCAGGGTATGAGTTTTACCAGCCGGTCGTAGCAGCCCGGCAGCTTGGTCTTGGACAAGTACCTCCTCATTTCCTTCTTCATCTCTTGACGTCAAATAGAGTGGATCTCCCTGATGCTGTAACCACCCAGAGGTGCTACAGTCTTTTTTCAGACCTTCCCATGTCTGTCCCTGCCAATCTCGCCTTCACTTCTTCGGCTGTCGATTTTGAGGGGTGGTGGTCGATGTGGAAAACTCACGTTTTCCGAAGAGCTCTGGGTCCGATGCTGCAGCAAATCCACCCCGAATATGAAATTCCCGCTGGAGAGGTACTGCCTCTTGACTAATGTTTCTTTTTTGACTTTTATTGGACTCTTTCTGATTTTGTCCCTTATTTCTGCAGCAAGAAGATGGCCCAGAGCCGGTGAACGATGATGGGACACCCTTCTGCTTCTTGCTAGTTGCTCCTGTGGTTCTCTTCGTCAAGAATGCACCTCCTCCTTCAAAGAGTATAATGCAAATTCAGCCGAGCACTGCCAAGCTGACCCCCAAGCGGAAGCGATCCTCTGAAGCTGTTGCCCCCCGAGCTCATGCTAAGACGAGGAAGGTCCTCGTCAAGAAGGTCCGGAAGGAAGCTGCACCATCTCCTCCTAACCCAGAAGTCCCGGTCGCCAACCAGGTTTGGATCACCTTCCTCTTCTTATATGACCAGCCTTTTGGTCATGGCCATTCTTCTTTAATCTTGCTCCTTCCCCCTGCAGCCTGTCGTTGTGGATGTCTCCAGTGGGGAAGAACCCCCGCGCCAGCAGGGCTTGGCTTTGGAGGCACCGGAGGATGTGGACGTGCCCATCAGATCTTTGATCACCCTTCATGATCCCGATGCGGTAGTCCTGGAGGGTCCTTCTGCATCGGCTGACGTCCCGGCTGCTTCGCCAGGTACGCAGGAGCCGGTCGTGACGGCGTCCCTTGTTAGCCCCTCTCTGGTAGGACCATCCACTGCCTCAGCCACTGCCGACCTCCCTGTGTGAGAGACACATCCAGCAGAGCCGACCACTATCTCATCAGCTATTGCTTCTTCTTCTGGAGGCGTGACTCCTCTGGCCTCTATCATCGTCGTTCAACCTTCGGAAGGGACGCGCCCTCAGGAGCCGATCGTTCATTCATCGGCTATCACCACATCTCTTTCGGGACAGGTATGCCTTATTCTTTTTAATTACTTCGGTCTTTTCCCTCTGTGCCTTGCTCACCCTCTTCTCCACCAGAATCTGGATCTTTCAGAGCTCCTCACGTTCGATCCTGCCTCAATCGGGTCGGCCATACTGGAAGCCGATGACCCTCCCCTGAGCTTGGCCAGCACTGCACATCAACTTCTTCGTATGAAGGATCTTCTATCGGGTCCGATCGATGCCCTGATCCAGGATTCCAGCATGGTGAAGCAGATCCTTGATGAGGTCAACTCCCAGCTCCCTGTGAGCCTTCAAGTCCAGCTTTTGCCGGCCGGGCACCTCCCCTCTTTTCGAGCAAAAGTGGTAGAGGCTCGCCATCGGATTAAGACTCGGCGTTCCCAATCACTCCTAAGGACTATCATCACTGAGATGTGCCAATCAGTCAATAAGAAGAAAGCCGCACTCGACACCAAGGTTGACACATCTGCCTTTGCCCAGCGGCTTCATCTCCTGGAGAGAGAACTAGAAGACCTTGAGGCTAAAGTCCGGGCCACCAAGCAGCGCATTCAAGAGGAGAAGGATCTTATCGCGAGTTCCAAACAGGAGGCGGTAGTCTTGATGGCTGAGCTGAAGGCAGACCTGGCCGAGCTGAGCAGCCTGAGCAAGCAAGTGGTGCCGGGGGCGGACGAAGAAGATGAAGCGGTGATTGCTGAAGTTGACCGCATCTGCCTTGATGCCATTGCTGCCATCAATGATTTCCTCCAGAAGACCTGCTCAAGATGAACTCTATATTTTCATGTCGTGACCCTGAAGTCGATGGTTGTACATCAGCTATTTGATGACCTGTGGTGATTAACTGCTACAAAAAACTTCTAGAGTCGATGGTTTTACATCGGCTGTTCTGATGTCTTTTGTTAACGTATGGGCCGATCATACTCATCGGCCTCCTTTTTCATTTCTTGTCTTGCCAAAACACCATCAACTCGGCCCGTATTACCTTTCTTAGTTTGCTGGCCATATCGGCTTATTGCCTGATGGGTGCCATCGGCTTCACTGTTCGTCAGCCCACATACTTGGGAAGTATTTCTTAAGATGTTGGCCGTTGACTGCCACTGGAAACTTGACGCCATCCAATTCTTCAAGCATGTACGCATTTCCAGGTAGGACCTGGTCAACCCTGTATGGCCCGTGCCAGTTTGGGGACCACTTGCCATATGCCGCGTCCTTAGTTCCCAATGGTAATACTGCTTCCCAGACCAAGTCTCCTACTTGAAATTCCTTCGGTTTGACCTTTTTATTGTATGCACGGGCTACCTTAGCCTTATTCTCCTTAATCTTCTCTAGCGACCATAGCCTAAGTTCCGTGAGGTCCTCCACATTGTCACTCATCAGAGTAGTATATTCCTCAGCAGATAAGTCATTCTGGAATTCTACGCGCCTTGACCCGGCCGTAACTTCCTATGGTAACATGGCTTCCTGCCCGTAGACCAAGTGATAAGGGGAAGTTTTTGTCGCCCCATGACAGGATATACGGTATGCCCACAGTGCTTCTGACAAGACCTCGTGCCAGCGTCTGGGGTATTCATCAATCTTCCTCTTGATCAACTTGATAAGGCTCTGATTGGACGCTTCGGCCTGTCCATTTGCCTGAGCATAATATGGAGACGATCTAATCAGCTTGATACCCATATCAGCGGCAAACTTCTTGAATTCTTCTGAAATAAAAACCGAACCACCATCTGTTGTAATGGTCTGTGGGATCCCAAATCTGTGAATGACGTGTTCCTTGACAAACTGAATAACATCCTTAGATGCCACCGATTTCATTGGGACCGCTTCCACCCATTTGGTGAAATAATCTGTGATAGCTAAAATGAACTGATGACCCTTGCTAGATGGAGGATTGATTTTGCCGATCATATCCATACCCCAGCCTCTGAATGACCATGGTTTAATGATGGGGTTCATCACGAACGCTGGCACCATCTGGATCTTTACGAACCTTTGACATGCTTGACGCCCTTTATAATACTTAAAATAATCTTCAAGCATGGTGGGCCAGTAGTAACCTGATCACCTAATTAGCCACTTCATCTTGTGAGCCGATTGATGAGTCCCACATGTTCCTTGATGAACTTCATGCAGGAGCCGATTGGATTCGACCGGCCCCAAACACTTAAGCAATAACCCTTCCAAGGTCCTGTAAAACATATCATCCCCTATCAGGACATGCCTCATGGCTTTGTACCGTATCCTCTTGGGTGCCCCTCGAGCCGAATCCTTCAAGTAATTGAAGATATCGGCTCTCCAATCTCCCTGGTCCAGTAAGTACACCTGATGATCTGACCCATCGGTTTTGTACCCTGAAGCCAGCTGCGCTAGATCATTGGCCTTTGCATTTCGAGCCCTAGGTATCCAATAAAAATTTATATACCTGAACTGGGCCATTAGCTCCTGGCATTGAACCCACAACGGGAATAGCAGCTCACTTTCGTACCTGTATTCTTCTGTAAGTTGGGAGATTACCAATTTTGAATCCCTGGAGACTTCCACTACTTCAGCTCCGGCCTCCAGAAGCAATTCCATGCCTTTATGCACCTCCTCATATTCTGCAAGGTTGTTGGTACAGGTAGCAGGTAATCTGATCGAGAAAGAATACGTTGCCCCCTGAGGCGATACCAGTAAGATGCCGATGCCACATCCGTCTCCACAAACTGATCCGTCGAGGTACATAGCCCAGGCTCGTACAGAAAGTGCTGCTATATTGGTATTGACCCTCTCAGCAATGAGATCCGCTAACGCCTGCCCTTTAACTGCTTTTGTGGGTTGATATCGGATATCGAACTCTGATAATGCAGACATCCATTTTCCCAATTGGCCTTTCAATACAGGAGCCGATAGCATGTGTTTTATGACATTCAATTTGCAAATGATGATTACCTCAGCCGATAGCAGGATATGGCGAAGCTTGGTGCACGTAAAAAATAAACAAAGACAAAGTTTCTCCATATCGGGGTACCTTGTCTCTGCATCCAACATTCTCCTGCTGAGATAAAATACCACCCTCTCCTTGCCATCATATAATTGTACTACCACTGAAGCAATAGAGGTGTCGCCAACTGACAAATATATGTAAAATGGCCTATCCTGTTGTGGTGGCACCAACACAGGCGGTCTCGACAAATATTCTTTAATTTCTTCGAATGCCCGCTGCTGTTCTGCCCCCAGCAGAACTCGTCATTGGTTTTGGTTTTCACTAACTCCATAAAGGGTTCAATTCGCCCAGATAGATTAGAAATAAACCTCCTGACGAAGTTAATCTTGCCAATAAGTTGCTGGAGTTCCTTCTTGGTGGTGGGTGGCACCATAGTGCGTACGGCTTTCTGACTTTTTAGGCCAATCTCTATTCCTATTTCATGAACTAGAAAGCCCAAGAACTGCCCGGCTGACACACCAAAAGCGCACTTCTTTGGATTCATCCTGAGCCCGAACTTTCTAGTTCGTTCTAGAACCTGCCGTAGATCATCCAAATGTCCCTTGACCAATGCTGACTTTACCACAACATCGTCGATGTAAATCTCCACCAGATTGCTGATCAAATCATGGAAAATGTGGTTCATGGCACGCTGATAGGTAGCACCAGCATTTTTCAAGCCGAAGGTCATAACCACATACTCGAACAGGCCCACCGCTCCGGGCACTCTGAACGCAGTTCTATGTATATCTTCAGGGGCCATGAAAATCTGATTGTAACCTTCATTACCATCCATGAAACTTAAAATCTTGTGGCCGGCAGCAGCATTGATCAATGTCTCTGCAATAGGCATTGGGTATTCGTCCTTCGGAGTGGCTCTATTGAGATCCTTGAAATCCATGCACACCCGCCATCGGCCATCCTTCTTCTGTACGGGCATAACGCTGGAGATCCATTCAGCGTAACTGCAAGTCCTGATAAATCCAGCTTCTAATATCTTTTCTACTTCTTTCTTTACTTCAACCAGGACTTCGGCTTTCATCTGCCGTGCCCGCTGTTGGAATGGTCGAAATCCGCTCTTAAGAGGGAGCCGATGCTCAACTATACTCCTACCCAGCCTAGGCATCTATGTGCCAGGCGAAGCAATCGGCATATCCCTTCAGCAAAGTTATCATCGGCTCTCGTAGAGATGGGTGCAACTTCCTACTTATAAACGTTGGTCGTTGCTTATCCCCAGGATCAATATCTATCTCCTCAAGTTCGTCAGCCGATGTGAAACAATATCCTAGCTTTCCCTCCTCCGTTAGATCAATGCTGCAGATGGAAAAGGAAGACAGTAAAAAGAATTCCGGCCGATCGTTAAGATCGGCCGTTCCACGCATCCCATTATTTTCCAAGTTTTCACAAAAAGAATAAGGCCGGCTGCCAGTGCTGGCCATCCCATAACAACTATGTAAAACACTTGACCTCACAAATTCAATTTTTTGGGGCCGATTGCAGGAATTGGCCTCTATGGCTTCGCTGCAATGTCTCGCTCCTTGCGGCTCCTTTATTCTGTAAGGCCGGTGGATAAGACCAGCCTCACTCCATTTTTTGTAGCCTCGATGCGGTCACACCCTTCTAGGCTCATCCCTGAAATCGGCTCTTGATCTTCTGCATCCCAGATGCTCATGGCAGCATGCGAAATTTCGATCGAGTCATCTGCTTGGACCACTTCCACCTCGTCTCCATCCCACTGGATCAAACATTGATGCATTATGGAGGGGATGCAACAGTTGGTGTGAATCCAGTCCCTGCCAAGTAAAACATTGTAGGTACTTTTGCTGTTGATGACAAAGAACAAAGTCAGGACGGTCTTGTTTCCAATGGTGAGATCCACGCTGAGGACACCCTGAGCTTCTGAAGTCTGCCCATTAAATTCACTTAGCGTGATGTTGGTCTTGATTAGATCTCCGGTGGATCACCCCAAACGGCGCAGAACTGAGTACGGCATGATGTTAACTGCCGCTCCCGTATCCACCAGCATTTTATTAACGGGCTGACCATTAATATACCCTTTAAGATACAAGGCCTTTAGGTGCTTGTAGTTCCTGGCTTGTGGCTTTTCGAATATCACCGGCCATGGTCGCAAATCAAGCTGGGCTATCGATGGCTCCTCCTGGGTCCGAGCATGGAACTCTGCAGGAAGTACAAAAACCATGTGTGCATCAGCCAATACTTTCTTATCGGCTTTTGTTGACTTGGGCCGCCATTCCTTCCTGGGTGGGCGCGACTCTTTTTCCTGCACATAATGGACTTGTTCTGCCAGATCTGGTCGTGCTTTCCTTAAAGTCTCGATGTACTTGGCCTCGGCCTCCTCCAAGCTACGCAGCCGCTGAACCCTGCGCTTCTGGGAACGATGAAGTCCATCGGGGCACCAACGTGGACGATGATACCTATCTTCTTCTTCATCTTCCTTTCATGGTGACCGAACCCGCTCTTGCCGGGTTGGAGCAGGTCCTAGCCGCTGGAAAACTGAATCCCTTGCTTCTGACTTCATTGGTCCACACTCTGGGCAATCCCTGATAGTAGGCAGCCGGCTCATACCTGAATCCCAATAGTACCTGAAGAACGGGCAGTGCCAATGATCACGGGCATCTTCGTGCTTCCTCAGGCGCTTTCCGGTGCGGCGCTCATATTCCTCTTCCTCAGATTCCCGTTGGAGGCGCTGCTGGTACTGGTATTCATATTTCCTGAGAAGATCAGAGGAAGTTGGCCGTTGATTCCTTACATACCTTACTTGTTTTCTGTGACGTACTCTTTCTTCTCTTTTTGGGGCCGATCGCTGGGATCAGCCTCTCTGTTCTTGCCCTGGCGGCGTGATGTCACCCCCGCCATGTTGATGCCAAGTGCGAAGTCCAGTTGTCGCCTTGCAGACCGGTCATAATTTTCCACCATGTTGACACCAGGGAACGGCTGAGTGTCGACTTTCATGGCGGTCTAGCCTAGGATCAATCGGCCCTGCTCAATACCCGATTGGATTTGCCGACGGAGCTCCTTGCAATCACTAGTGCTGTGGGTAAAAGAATCATGCCATTTACAATATGATCTTCCTTTTAACTCCTGCGCCGTGGGAGGTTTGTATCCTTCTAGAAACTTCAACTGCTTTTCTTTTAATAACAAGTCGAAAATTTGTTCAACTTTACTCACATCAAAATCAAACCCCTTCGCCGGCCCAGTTTGCTTTACCCACATGCATGGTACGGGATTTGCACCACGAGCCCATTCTGCAACTGATACTTCCATTTCTTCCCCGGAGTCATCGGCTTCTTCTGTATCAGCTAGCGCTACTTGGCGCTTAAATTTTTCTTGGTACAGCTCAGGGTGACGCTGCTCATGCATCGTCAACTTTTGGACTAGATGCGCCAAGGAAGTGAACTCCAATTGAAAAGCCAGATCTCTGATCAGCTTCAGTAATCCCAATGATGCCAACTCGACAGCTTCCTTTTCTGAGATCCGTGTTGAATAACACCTGTTCTTCATCTCCCTGAAGCATCAAATGAACTCTGCCACAGTTTCTCCATGCTTCTATCGGAGCTGCGCCAGATCAGCAATTCCTGCCTCTGCAGCTTCTGAATGGTACTGAATATGGAATTGTTCTTCCAGCTGCTTCCGGGTTCGGATGGAGTCAGGACCTAATGACGTATACCACCCAAAGGCCGGTCCTGTGAGCGATTGCGAGAAGAACCTTACTCGCAATGGATCTGATACAGAGATCATACCCAACTGTGCCAAATATCGGCTCACATGTTTGATAGAACTAGAACCTTCTGCTCCACTGAACTTGGTAAACTTAGGGAGCCGATACTTGGGCGGCAATGGGATTAGATCGTAGTCACTTGGATACGGCTTAGTATAGCCGATCACTTTCCTCTTTGGTAATATGCCAAACTGATCCCTCAGAATGGCGCTGATTTGCTCCGCTGTTTGTAATCCAGGGGCCGAGTGCATACTGTCATGACTTGGCCCGGTAGCATAAGTTGCTAGCCACGCTTGCTTGTCTGCGTTGGCTCCAGAAACCCCTCCAACTACTTTTTGTGCGGAATGTACCGGGTTATTGCTGTCCGGTATGTATGCACACATGTAGCCATGTGGGATTTTCTTGGGTGGCTCGCTGAAGAACTGGTGATCCATGGGATCACCTCCCACTTTATAAACCACATAAGCTGGAGCGCCATGTGATTCTGCAGCTGCAAGTGCATAAGGCAATGGAGGTCTGGTCTGGAATGGCAATTCTCCCTTATGACTTCCCAAAGTAGGCCCAGTTGGAGAATGCTAATGCTTCATAATTTCTTGGACCACTCGCAAAGCTACACGCTCAAAAGCGTTGACCAAACTTTCAGAATGCCGGTGCAATGAATGAGCCACTGTATAATTTACCTCCTGCCGCAAAGCTCTGGTACGATCTTCAGAAGGGGTAGACAGATCTACTCCATGAAGAGCACCCTCAGGTGAAAACCCTCTCCACCTGACACCGTGGTTGCGAGTCCTTTCAAAAGAGCCAATGAGGTCGGCTTCAGATTGAGCCTTGATTTTGTCGTATCTTTGCCTATGCTCAGCAGAGAGCTCTTCATAAGTGATTGGATCGTCTCTTGCCATTCTGCCGTCCGCGGTTGATGAAGTCAACGGTGATGATGAAGTTGATGAAGATGGTGATGACGAAGTCGATGAAGATAGTCCCACTGGGCGTGCCAGAATGTGTTGTCGGCCAAAATCCGCCGGTGGGCAGTGACTGGCAACACGAGGAGCCGGGAGGCTTCCGGGACGGCTGGTGGGCCCCAGTCCCTCTATCAACGGCCCAGCGATACGGCGTGCACCCTGGCTTGAAGTCGCTAGGCGTGCCACCTGATCCTGCACCTGATCAGGAAGGTGTGACATGTCAAACTCCTGCGTGCATAGACATATGTAAAGATTAGTCCGAGCCATGATCGGCTTATCACCTCCTCCCCGGTATCGGCTATAGAGAGCCGATTGCATCAATACCGGATCGGATCTTTGGAATAGGCAACATACAAACATATATATATTTAAATAAGTCTTGCTTCATCAATATCAATCTAATCCAACCCACAATAACTAAGCCCTCACTGCATGATCGGAACATCCTACACATGATTGAGCCTAACAGATACACAAAAGCATCGGAACAAACAATCTAAACAGAGATTAAAGAAACAACCGAAAAGCCGATTCCTATAGCAACCTCTATTCAAGCTACAAGCCGATACTAAAGCGTACTGCCGGAACATTCAACTCGTTTGCAAGGCCTAATCATGCACATATCGAACCAAGCCTCTAAATAAACAGAAACTAGCCATAACAGATCGGATCTACTGATAAAGACGAAACAAGATACAACCATCGCATCCGTGATCGAACATGACGATTAAGCACAGGAGAGCAACGGACAAAGCATGATTAAGATGCAAAAAGAATAACATCACTCTATGTGTGCTAGGATAACTAATGCTACTCGCCATCTACAAGGCTTCAGAACGAGCAACATATGAACAAACGAGCAAGGGTAATGCTACCCTGATCACGCAGAGCATGATCGGGGCCGCATGGCACTTACCCAATGAAAACCCTAAAACAGGGTAGGCGATGCACCGAGAGTTGTTGATGAATGATTCTGTCTTTCTTGTTTATTCATGGTACATATTTATAGTCCGTAGACTTATCCTCTTTAACTAACTCTAACCAAACACGACATGAATCTTAACTACTTATACCTAAATTGCACGGCCTTTCTGGCCTCAATCACCTGCACAGGGTCCGATTCGCAAGCTTATCATGACTGTCTTCTAGGCCCATCTTGCTCCATGGCCCACTTCTGGCCCGGTCAGATTATGGCGATAACATCTCCACAAGGGAAACAACAACCCGCTCTCACATCGGTATGTCTCCGTGAGCTGAGAGATGACCAGTTTTGAATCCCCAAAAACTTCTACTACTTCTGCTTGAGAAGTAACTCCATACCTTTGTGCACCGCTTCATACTCGGCTAAATTATTGGTGCAAGGTGTTGGCAATCTAATTGAAAAGGAATATATTGCCCCCCGAGGCGAGACGAGCAAGATACCTATGCCAGAACCATCTCCACAGACCGACCCATCAAAATACATGTGGCAGAACCAACCTGAATTATACCGGCTCAAGTACACGAGTCCACTCCCGAGGGCTCCAACGTCCTTCAAACGGTATAATCCCTTGGCCTGTCGGGTAACGTCCCGATAAACCACCGATACACAGGATCAAATAAGGTTACCTCATACGAAGGTGAGTCCAGAGATACAATCACCATCATATTTTACATCACAGGGAATTACATTACAAGAGTTTCCAAAAGAAGTACGAAGTTTCAAACTTCGAGAAATTATTACAAACTGATAAAGTTATGGTTTTTAGCAGCGGAAAACACACGTGATGATTCACAACGCGTCGTCGAGACGGATGTCATGCTAAGCCCGGGCACGACATCACTCGGTATCATCAGTGTTGGCCGAGGATGGATCCTATTCCAAGGGCCAACCGTCTGGAAGAGCTCCGGGCCAAGACAAGGGAAAGAGTAGGGGCTTCAAAGACTTTACCTGAAACACATAACTAGCAAGACTGAGTATACTAATACTCAGCAAGGCTTACCCGGGATTGGGTATACTTTAGCCCATAACTAGACTCATGAAGGCATTGTCAAGGCTCTGGGTTTATTTTCAGCTGAAAAGCAATAAAGAGTAGATCCTTAATGTCAACTTTTAGCATTTGAGTTCTATGTGATTATTCAATCATGGTAGAAACTTTTGTCAAACATCATCTTTGATAATCATATGATTGCTCTTATTACTCAATGTGGTAAAGGGGATAAGCAGTCTCATTCATCATGAGAGGTGGACAATTCCTGAATCGAAATTCAACCTTGCAAGGATAAACCTAACTCACACGCTTGGAACACCAAAGGGTCGTTTCGAAGCAACCGTTTGCCTTTCATTCCGACTCGTGGATCAAATCCACGACAAGCGACTGCAGGACCATACGCACTTCCAAAGTGCAGGACGTACGTCTATAGCGCAACTACAAAACCCGTACTCCTGGTTGCCCTTGCAATACGTATTCCCACACGTCGAACATAAGTAACCAGAAGAAGCAAGACGAGTGGTGGGAGGTATGTCCACTCCTCGGGCCGATTGGCTACTAGGCTTACCGCTTACCATATTTCGCGGCATGTGGTTAGTACTTTCAAACACTTAACCCGCACTACCACACGCTGCGACCTTATCAAGTTCAACAACACAGACGGGGTATCATCACAACCATGATACCTCATACAACTCCCATCCGTCATCCTTATAGTGATAACTGGAATGTAAACATTACAACTCCTATATCGCGCGAGTGATAGGAAATCACCCGACTTCTACCGGTCCTATTAGCAGAGCATCTATTCGATATGACCTCAGGTGCAATACATTGGTTCCTAGGATTCATGCATCTAGGGTTTCAAGCAATTCCTAGGAACTTAATGCATAGAATACGTAAATAGATATAGATTGCAGTGTAATAAAAATAGTAGGTTATGTCCGGGGCTTGCCTTTACTGGTGGGGCTGAAGTTAGAAATGTTAAATCTTCCGAACTTTGGTTCGGGGCTTCAGTTAATTCCTTGGTGACGTTCATTTGGTCTTCAGGAACATCCTCTGCAGACTCCTAGGAGATCTTGTAGGTACCGTCTGCGGAAGTAGTCGTATCTACATGTAATGCAACATTACATTCAAGTGTGCACACAAACATATTTTACTTCACAACAAAGTTGCAATTCAACACTCATTTAACATATTACTTACATAACAACCAAAAAGATTTGAACTAAACTTAGATAGAGCTTTAAGGAAACACTAATTAGAATCGGCTATTCATTAAGGATTACAACAGAGCCGATTGGAACCAACAGAGGTTAGCTGATTGATGAGCTTTGGTCATGCCCAACAGAGGCAAGTCTATTGTGCTACCTTACTGATCTAGGATTGTGTACTTTGGTCTGGGTAGCCGATTGATAGGTACACCGGTTTGGATCGGCCGATAGCAAGAATTCTAAGATTGTGTGTGCATCTCCGATGCATCGACTATGTGCAGTCGATGTAGGACAGAACAAAAGAGTTGTATCGGTGGTAGCCGATATTAGAAAGATAACAACCGTATCAGCTAACCAACCGATGGTAGAAACATATCAAAAGAAATGCATCGGTTGATAGTTTTTACACAGAAACATCATAGACTCAAAGGAAACGGATGCTTAGTGGCTGAGCTGATAGACGATGCTGAAACATAGCTGCCGAGATGTATTAGCTGAGCAGCAGATACACACAAACTAACAGGGATCCTTTTACAAAAAGGATCTTAAGGAAACGGCAATCAAGACAAGGTTAAAGTCTTGATGGCAGGGATAAGAGCACTCATATGAAAGGATTAACTAGACATCATACATCTCTATTTAAGACATATATTCTATGGCTTACTTTTCATCTATAACACAAGCATACAATATAAAGCACAATAAAACATTCATTCCCTAACATTTGACCTAAACCACACATCAAAGACTTCAACTCAAGATCACAACATAAAACTTGTAGAGTTTGACTTAGGGTTTCAAACGAAACTGATTTTACATTTTTATGAACTTCCTACGAAAATCTATAAAATGTAGAAGTTCACTAATTTGAAATAAAGAAAGCTTTGGAAATATTACAAAGGACACCCTAGAACTTTCTAAATCAAAGCAATTAAGTCCCTGGTCCAGGAAAACAGATAACAGGAAGATAATGACGATATTCCGGCAAAGGAATCGCCGGCATTAAGAAGATTCTGTGAATCAGGGCAAACCTTGGGGTAGCCTTGGTTATGAAGGAGAACACGCAGAAAGTGAATTCCTGCGGTGAATAGGATTGGCGATGAGAAGTACTCGACGGTGATGAGATTCCGTGGGTGACGAAGAAGTTTGTCGGGGAGGGTTGCCGTGGGTGGAAGATGGCCGAAGGAGTAGTCTCCATGGTGACTCGTGGTGATAGCGGTTGAGTGATCCATGAGGGGTAAGAACTGTTGGATGTCGTGGACCATGGGACGAGACGATGGAGCCGGATCGGTTCGCTATGCCATCTCCTCCGCGAACCTCAGGGTTTTCCTGCTCACGAGTTGAACTTCCTCTGCCCACGCACATGCGATGCTAAAGCATGGCCGACCGAACATCTTTGCTCGCATAAGAAACCCTCCTTGACCTGACTGCTCCGGTGCGTGCACTGCCGGCATACTTGCGCAACCATTCGCAAGGTCGCCGCTCCCGTTCCGCTTCCACACCATCGGCCTCCAACTTGCTTGCGGTGGTCTGTTGCTCTGCATACGCATGCGCCTGCAGAAACGAGCCGAGTCGGCCACCGGTAAAACACTCTCGCTCGCATCCATGGACGTGCTAGTCCAAATTCGTTCGGACCTTCGCCTTCGCTTCGCCACCTTTCCTCTGGCTCGCCGCACCATAACCGCCCCTCCGCCTCTGCAAGGATAAAGGGAGCTCGCTGTGCGTGGCTCCTTCGAGCTCGTCGCATCCGGTCGCCGCCCCGCACATTATCGCTCTGCACGTCATCGCCCTGCAGGGTTACTCTTCTTCCTCCTGTTGCCGGACCCGCTCTCCGTTCCGGCCTTATCATGTCGCAGGTCCCTCCGTGGCCACCCTCGCTAAACTACTGCCGTGCGCGGCCTTGCTGCCCTCCGTGCGGGTCTGCTCCGAGCTGCCGCACTTCAGTTTCATCTGCGCATGCCCGAGCCGCGCGCGTTCCTTGGTCTGCGTCGCGTCTTGCTTGCACCGCCCGTGTGCCGCGGCCGCCAGCCCCGCAGCCGTTGTCGCAGCTCCTCCCGTGCGCACGCGCTTGCGCGCTCCAGCTCCGCACAGTTGCTCCTCTTCCACGCTGTTACCGAACCCGTGGCCCCGGCCTTGCCGCTCCAGCGCTCGTGCACGTGCCGGTCCAGCTCTTGCACCTGCTCACGCCGCTAGCTTGGCGCCTGTTCACGCCGCTCGGGCCACGGCCAGCGCCACCAGCACCTGCACACGCTGCTGCTCCACCCCTGCACCACCGGCCCCGCTCCAGCACCTCAGCTCCCGCGCATCCACTCCTCCTGTGCCGCCTGCCAGTCGCCCAGCGCTCGCGCGCCACCCAAGCTGCTCCTGCTCCGGCCGAGCCACTCGTGCGCACGCCGCCAACCGCGCCTCCAGCGCCCTCCGCGCCCACGAGCCGTCCTGCCTGCGCTAGCTCGCCCGGCCGCCTGTGCTTGCTCCGGGCCGCACGCCCCCCCCGGGCCCCGCTCTTGCACTGTGCCGCACGCCTGCTGTGACATCTCAGGTATATGGGAGCCAGACATAGTGCATTGAGTGTAGGATGTGCTCTTGTATGCTATTTAAGGGCAAGATTTTAGAGTGTTTTCTATAATTTTAGAAAAATATAGGGCTTAATGTGCAAAATGTGTGTGAGGGTGGATAATTTTGAAATATAGGAAGGGCTGATTTGCAATGATGCTTTTACTTTTAAACCACTATAAAAAGTGAAAACAAACCAGGGAGCTTTTTGAACTGTAAAATTCAAATAGGTTTTAAAAGAAATTTGACTAGTTGTATGGTTTTTAAAATAACTTTGAAACCTCATCTCTCCTGAAGTTGAACCCTAAAGCAAAGTTGTAGAACTTTTTATTCTCTACACGTTTTGTTTTGGGAGCATTTTATTTGAGCTCTGGTTTGAAAGTTACTCAAGCTTTACAGTGAGCTCCCTGAACTTTTGAACATTTACAACCGGGTCCTCGTCGTCCACCTCCAGCTTCCCTGTTTTCCCCGTGAGCTCCTGCCACCGCCGCTTTAACTCCGGCGAGCTGCCCCGGCCGCCACCTGCCCCCGCGCCGCTCGCCAGTGCCACCTCCACCTCCAGCGCATCGCCCCCGCCGCTTGCCAGGCCCTGGTGGCCATTTTTCCGAGCCGCCACGCCATCCCCGAGCTCTCCACAGCCGCCACGACGTCACCAGCGTCCAGCTCCTCCTTGCCGCGCCCCAGTGCTTCTCCGAGTGTATAAAGCTCTTCAGTACCTCGTGAGCAACCCCTTTTGCCTTTTCCCCAAGCTCAAATCACCCCCGGTCATCTTCCTCCTCGCGCCGCCACCGTCCAAGCCATGCCGCCGTTCGGCCTCGCCATCGGCAGCCTCCTCCAGAGTCTCCCACCTTCGATCCAGACCTCCATCAGCACCATAGCTACTCCCTGAAGCTCATCGCACCGGCCATTTTCCTTTTCCCCCACCGGAGACATCTGCCAGCGAGCACGCCGGAGTTCTTCCTCCGCCGCCGCTCGGCCTCGTCGTCGTCCCACTCCTCCAGTACTCCCCAGCCCCGGCCAAGCACACCATCAGCACCACATCATCCTCACGAAGCTCCCCAGGCACTTCTCGTCCACCCTCCAGTCCTCCGGCCACCGGAACGCCGCCACCGAGCTTCCAAGCTCCACCGCCGCCTCTGTCACCGCCGTTCCGCCGCTACAGCTCCTCCCCAGCCCAACTTCAGCCACCCACGTGACCGCCGTAAGCCCCTGAGCATTTCCCCTCACTTTGCCCTCACCGCCGACGAGCTATCTCGCCGGAATTGGTCGCCGGTGATCTACCCCGAGAGGAAAACCGGCCAGGAACCTGATTGCTTTGTTTTAAAACTTTCCAGGGGCCTTTTTGTGAAGAATCAGTATCTTTTTTCCAATTCCATTTCAGCCAGCTTTGAAAATTCATAGGGAATTGTAGAAAAATCCAAAAATGGAAAAACCAGTTCTGTTGTGTTCATAAAAATGAGATCTGCAACTTTTGTTACCAAAGTATAGTTTCAAATCAATTATTTTTGAAGTTATTCAAATGTTTCCAAAAAGGGATCTTTTGTGTATAACTTGTGTGATTAAATTTTATTTCCTGTAATTCTTGGCTACTAGTTAGCTTAAGGAGTGTTTAGTTTTGTGTGAAAAATTCAAAACCACTACAATTTTGTAATTTGAGTAATTTCATTTTTGGTCAAATTAAGTTCAAATCAAGATAGGTTTAATTAAGTAAGTTTTTGATAAAATCATGCTTATATATCTTTATGTTAGAATCTTATGGACTTAATATGACCGCTAAAAATATTTGAAGAATTTTTTTTATCCATGTTTGAATCAAGTTTTAAATTTAAATTTTAAATTTGAATAGAATTCAAATTGCTTTAGGAAATATTAGCCAAAAATTAGGAAAAATTTATGGTAGGCCTATTTATTATTAATGAACCCACTTAGATAAAATTTGAGGTTACTTTCCATATAAGTTCAAATAACTAAGCTTTGGGTATAATTAATACTAAATGTGTTTAAACCTATGATTAGGAATAACTTGCCTTAGCTTTGTGATACTTACTTAAGGATAAATACTTAGCTACTTAATGAGTTTGTCAATTTGTTGTTGATGCTGGGTGTGTGTTGATTTGTTAAATTACAACTTTATCGTGAAGGAAAGGCTTAACATGTTTGTCACTAAGCATCAACCCTTGCATATCATGTAGACTCGCCGATACTTGAAGACGGAGACTACGCGTTGATCTTGGAACCCGAACCCGGGCTATCTGAAGACTCCGTCCAAGTTACTGAGGAAGTGACTGAAGCCCCGAACCAAGGTTCGGAAGTTTTTAACTCGTCTGACCCTAGCTTCGCTTCCGAAGGCAAGCCCCGTGGCATAACCCAGTTTTCCAATTACGCACTTACTTATTATTTCCGTATTGTGCATTTAAGTTCTAGGAATTGAAGTGAAACCCTAGATGCATGTATCCTAGGAACCTTTGTAATGCTTATCCCGAGTTCTATCTCATAGATGCCTTGCTAATAGGACCGGTAGAAGTCGGGTGATTTCCTGTCGCTCGCGCGATATAGGAGTTGATTGTTTATCAATTCTGTCAATCATTATAAGGATGACGGACGGGGTTATGGTTATGGTAGAAATGATAACGGCATACCCCGTCTGTGTTGATGAAATTTGTTCAGGTCGGAAAGTGTGGTAGTGGTAGTCAAGTGTTTGAAAGTACTAGCCGCATGCCATAAAATATGGTACACGGTAAGCCTATTACCTGATTGGCCCGGCAAGTGGACTTACCCCACCACTTGATGTTGACTTTTGTTGCACGCACCGACGGGCAGGAATACGTTCTGCATGGCAGATGGGAGTATGGTCATACAGTCGCGCTGTAAGAATACGTCCCGCACAGTGATGTGCGTATGGTCCTGCAGTCGCTTGTGGTGGCCCTGTTCCACGACCCGGAATATGATGGAAACGGTTGCCCGGAAAATTGAAGTTTCCGAGCGTGTGAGTTAGGATCCCTTGCAAGGTATTGAAATTCGATTCAGAATCGTCTGTTTCTCGCGGAGATTGAGACTACTTGACACTTTTGCCACACGGAGTAACAAGTGTAACATGAGGGATACAACTCTTTGTTTGATAAAGATCTACCTTGCTTGATTAGAAGTAATGCTCACCTAGAATGGATAAAACTACTAGAATTTGATGGCTAAAATATGAAAAATTAGTTCATACTCTTTGTTCCTTTTTCAGTAAAAGAAACTTAGAGCTTCCAACCAAGCATGGTCTAGTTACTGGGACTTTTCCTAGAACCCGGTTAAGTCTTGCTGAGTATCATTATACTCAGTCTTGCTAGAACTGCTTTCAGGTATGCCGATTGAGAACCAGGTCGATAGTGCGTCCTGCCCCTTTGCTGTTCCGCCTGGTTGGTCCGTGGAATGGGATCTGTCCCCGGCCGGCATTAACCCCTCGGAGTGACACCATTGACTGGGCTACGCATGGTACTGCTGATGGCGACGTTGTAGTCGCGTTGCCTTTCCGCTGTGACTTTGATCAACGGGTGTTTACCCGTTGCTTTTAAACAACCCTTTGTTAATTGCTCCAGTCAGGGTTGGAGAAAACTGGTTTGTAATAATGCTACTTACTCTGTGGTAAAGGCTTGCACTGTTATGTACCTGGAGCTCATCTTGTATGACTATAACCTACTTTGATCCTGTGTAACCGTGGTTGCATCGGGCGGTGACCCGACAGACCCATGGGTTGTTCCGTTTGAAGTGCACTTGAGATCATCTTGCCTTTGTAGCGATGATTAGTGCGCTTGAACCGGAATAATTCAGGCGGTTCTGCCATAGCTGCCCCGACCTGGTGCCGCGCTCCAGCTCCCGCACCGCCCATGAGCCGTGCCTACGCGCCCGCGCCTGCCTGCACGCGCGCCGCCAGCGCCGACCTCCGCGCCTGAGCCGAGCCGCCCGAGTGCCCGCGCTGCGCACGCTGCTCCCCCCCGCGCGCGCTCGCTCGCCGGCCAGCGCCGAGCCGCCGCGCTCCACCTGCGCCCGGCCCGCACTGCCGCGCGCCTCCTCCCCCGCTTGCGCTGCCGCCTGGAGCCACCCTGACGCCCTGTACCAGTGGAGGGAAGAGAGAGGGAGGGGAAAAGAGGGATTTTGCTAGAGCTGCTGCCGGTGGGGAAAGGATAAAGGCGCCAGAGAGAAGAGAACAGAGGAGAAGGAGAAATAGATTTCCCCAAGGACTTATGCGCAATTTTAGAAAACTGCAGGGACCTGTTTGTAAAGCAAAATTTCCCATCAATCTAAAACTCGAATGAAGAAATGCCCAAAACGAAAGTTGGAGAGTTTTTCAAGCTCTACAATATTGCTTTAGGGCTCAAGTTCAAAAACTCAAAACTTATACCTTTACACGTGAAGTTTTGAATAAAAGTTGGATTTGAATTACTTTTGTCCTAAAGAGTGAAATTTTATAAAATTCAGGACCTAAATGCAAGCATTTATGACATGTCATAATGACGGGATAGACTCGTCATAATGATTGGATAGACATGTCATGATGACTTGCACCTTTTACATTTTGGTCCTGAGTAACTTTGAAAGTTAATTTTGTAAATCAAATACTTGCACAAAAGGACTTATACTTTTATAAAATTACATAAACACCCTTATTTTTACCACTTTACCCAAAATTTTTACACACTTCAACACACACATTTCAAATGAAACTTTTGGATAAAAATAATATATATTTTTTTATAAGGGATAAAATAAGAAAAATATGTTTACAAAACCACCTTTTACTTATTTTGAAATTACCCTAATCCAAATACTTTTTGCAA
Organism: Panicum hallii; assembly: GCF_002211085.1. NCBI lineage: Eukaryota > Viridiplantae > Streptophyta > Magnoliopsida > Poales > Poaceae > Panicum > Panicum hallii. The sequence continues at coordinate 14,543,123 of NC_038048.1, forward strand.
AAACAACCCTAGGTTTTTCTGTAATTACAAAATACCCCTTTTTACTTGCACTTTAAATTTTCAAAAGCTTCACATAAACACACATGAGCTTTATACAAACAAACACATACTTCACACTAATAAATATATATCTAGCATTACAAGTACACGAACTGTCACAATACATTGCCCATGCGCGGATGGAAAGCGCTGCTATGTCTGAGCTGGTCCTTTCCGCAACGAGGTCAGCTAGCGCCTGCCCTTTGACTGCTTTTGCAGGCTGGTACCGGATATCAAACTCTAACAGAGCGAACATCCATTTACCGAGTCAGCCTTTCAACACCGGGGCCGGTAGCATATGCTTGATAATATCAGATTTGCAGATGACAATTGTCTCAGCAGAAAGCAGGATGTGATGGAGCTTCGTACAGGTAAAGAATAGATAAAAGCATAGTCTCTCAATTTCAGGGCATCTAGCATCCTCCTGCTGAGATAAAAAACAACTCTCTCCTTGCCATCCTGCACTTGTTTGATGACCGAAGCAATGGAAGTGTCACCCACTGACAGATAAACATAAAATGGCTTACCCTGCTGGGGTAGGACTAACACAGGCGGCTTGGATAAATATTCTTTGATTTCTTCAAACGCCTGTTGTTGCTCTGCCCCCCAGCGGAACTCGTCATTGGCTTTAATTTTCACCAACTCCATGAATGGCTCGATTCTTCCTGACAGATTGGAAATGAATCTCCTAACAAAATTTATCTTACCAATGAGTTGTTGGAGTTCCTTCTTTGTAGTAGGTGGCGCCATTATTTTTACAGCTTCTTGACTTTTTAGGCCAATCTCAATTCCCCGTTCATGAACCAGAAAACCCAAGAACTGACCGGCCGATACACCAAAGGCACACTTCTTAGGATTCATTCTATGCCTGAACTTCATAGTTCATTCCAGAACTCGCCGTAGATCTCCTAGATGTCCCTCAGCGGATGCAGATTTTACCACTACGTCATCAATATAGATTTCCACCAGCTTGCCGATCAAATCGTGAAACATATAGTTCATGGCCCGTTGGTATGTAGCGCCAGCATTTTTGAGCCCGAGAGTCATGACCACGTACTCAAATGATCCCACTGCACCTGGTACTCTGAATGCAGTCTTATGAATATCTTCTAGAGCCATAAAAATCTGGTTATAACCAGCGTTGCCATCCATGAAACTCAACATCTTGTGACCAGCAGCCGCATTAATCAACATTTCTGCAACTGGCATTAGATACTCATCTTTTGGTGTGGCTCTGTTAAGATCTCTGAAGTCTACACAGACTCTCCATCGGCCGTCCTTCTTCTGTATAGGCACAATACTGGAAATCCATTCAGCATAACTGCATGGCCTGATGAAGCATGCTGCTATCATCTTTTCGACTTCTTTCTTGACTTCTTCTAGGACTTTGGCCTTCATTTGCCGTGCTCGTTGCTGGAACGGCCGAAATCCTGGCTTAAGAGGGAGTCGATGCTCAACAATACTTGTATCCAACCCAGGCATCTCTGTGTAATCCCAGGCAAAACAGTCCGTATATTCTCTCAGCAGCATTATCATCGCCTCTCCCAACTCTGGATTTAACCTTTTGCTGATAAATGTTGGCCGTGGCTTATCCGCAGGACCAATATCGACTTCTTCAAGCTCGTCAGTAGATGTAAACCCGTATCCTAGCTTCCCTTCATCCATCAAGTCGATACTGCAAATAAACAGAGAATATGAAGCAGAAGGATTTGGCCGATCGCAGGGATCGGCCGAATTGTTCTTTAAATTAATGTGTATTATTTTACAATCACATGGCCGGCTGCTCGAGCAGGCCTCTTTGCGATCATTATAACAATGTAACATGGATGACAAAAACAACTCGATTCTATTTTTTGGGGGCCGATCGCGGGGATCGGCCTGTCCTGTTACTTTCCCATCTACTCTGTAAGGCCAGTGGATAAGAGCAGCCTCACCCCATTTTTTGTAGCTTCCACACGGTCGCAGCCCTCCAAGCTAATCCCTGAGATCGGTTCCTGGTCCTCCGCATCCCAGACACTCATGGCAGCATGTGAAACTTCAACAGAGTCATCCGCGTGGACCACTTCTACTTCATCTCCGTCCCATTGAATCAGACACTGGTGCATTGTTGACGGGATACAGCAATTGGCATGGATCCAATCTCTCCCAAGCAGAATGGTGTATGAGCCCTCCTACCATCAGATCCACGCTGAGGACTCCTTGCGCCTCTGAAGTTTGTCCGTTGAAGTCACTTAGCATGATGTTGGTTTTGATCAAGTCCCCAACAGAATGCCCCAACTTGCGCAGCACTAAATACGGCATTATATTAACCGCTGCTCCTGTATTGACTAGCATCCTGCTGACAGGCTGGCCGTTTATGTACCCCTTGAGATATAACGCCTTCAGGTGCCTGTAATTCTTTTCTCGGGGCTTCTCGAAAATGACTGGTCGTGGCCCCAAGTCAAGCTGAGCCACTGGCACCTCCTCATGTCTTTGTGCATGAAACTCTGCAGGAAGAACAAACACCATGTGTGCATCAGCTGATGTCTTCATATCGGCTTTCGACTTCTTGGTTCGCCATACCTTCTTGGAAGAACTCTCTGTTTTTTGAGGGTTGTGGACCTTTTCCGCTAAATATGGCCGCGCCTTCCTTAATGTTTCTAAGTATTGGGCCTCGGCTTCCTCCAGGCTGCGCAGCCGCTGTACCCTCCACTTCTGGGACCGGTTGAGCCCATCATTACACCAGCGTGGTCGGTGATATTTGTCCTCCTCATCTTCTGAGTTTCCCGCTGTATGTGTCGACTTGTCTTGTTCATGGCGGGGTTGCCCTGGTCCTAAATGTTGAAAAACCGAGGCGCTTCTTGTATCTTGCTTCTGAGAATTGCATTCTGGGCAATCCTCAAGGGTAGGTAGTCTTTTCATACCAGAATCCCAGCAATATTTGAAGAATGGGCAATGCCAATGATCTCGTGTATCCTCTCGCTTCCTGAGGCGTTTCCCAGTGCATCGCTCGTACTCTTCTTCCTCAGTCTCGCGTTGGAGACGCTGTTGATACTGATATTGGTATTTTCTCAGAAGATGAGAGGAAACCGGACGTTGATTCCTAACATGCCTGACCTGTTCTTCGGTGATATAGTTTCTTTCTTCTTTTTAGGGCCGATCGCGGGAATCGGCCTCTTGCCTCCTTGTATGTTGACCTGATATATGTCCTGCCATGTTGATACCGAGCATGAATTCCAGCTGACGACGTGTTGACCGATCGTACCCTTCTACCATGTTTACATTCGGGAATGGTTGAGTATCGACCTTCATGGCGTACTGCCCCAAGATTAATCGGCCTTGCTCAATAGCCGATTGTATTTATCGCCGGAGTTCCTTGCAGTCATCGGTACCGTGGGTGAAAGAGTTATGCCACTTGCAGTATAACCTCCCCTGGAGATCCTAGGCTATTGGGATCTTGAATCCTTCAGGGAACTTCAGCTGCTTTTCCTTCAAGAGTAGGTCGAATATCTGCTCGACTTTGCTTACATCAAAATCAAAACCTTTCAGAGGGCCCTGTTGTTTCACCCACTTGTAGGGCACGGGCTTTGCCCCCCGTGCCCACTCCACAACTGCGATCTCTTCGTCATCCTAAGAGTCTTCGGAATCTTCAGCGTCAACCATTACTACTTGACGCTTAAGCTTGTCTTGGTATAATTCTGGGTGACGTTGCTCGTATACTGTCATTTTCTGCACCAAATGTGCCAAAGAGTTGAACTCCAACCGGAAAACCAGATCACTGATTGGCTTTACCAATCCCAAAGTTGCCAATTCAACTGCCTCCTTCTCTGAAATTCGAATCGAGTAGCATCAATTCTTGACTTCCCTGAAACGCTGGATGTACTCTGCCACTGTTTCTCCCCGTTTCTGGCGGACCTGTGCCAAATCAGCAATCCCAGCTTCTGCAGCTTCTGAGTGATATTGTATATGGAACTATTCCTCTAGCTGCTTCCAGGTGCGGATAGAATCAGGGCCCAATGATGTATACCATCCAAAAGCCGGCCCTGTGAGAGACTGCGAGAAGAACCTTACTCGCAATGGATCCGACACCGAAATCATCCCCAACTGCGCTAGATATTGGCTTACGTGTTCTATGGAGCTGGATCCTTCTGCTCCGCTGAATTTGGTGAACTCAGGTAGCCAATACTTGGGCGGTAGAGGAATCAGGTTGTAGTCGCTTGGATACTACTTGGTGTAGCTGATCGCTCGCCTTCTTGGGAGAATGCTAAATTGATCTCTCAAAATGGTACTAATTTGATCCACTATACGAATTCCTGGGGCCGAGTGCGTACCTTCATGACTCGGCCCTGTTGCGTAGGTAGCCAGCCATGCCTGTTTGTCGGCATCGACTGCAGATGTTCCTCCAGTTGCTCTCTGCATGGGTTGCGCCGGGTTACCACCATCTGGTATATACGCCCAAACATATCCATGTGGTACCTCCTTGGGTGGTTCACTGAAGAATTGATGATCAGCAGGGTCACCTCCCACCTTGTATATGACATATGCTGGAGAATTCTATTGCTCTGGGGCGGCAAATGCGTAAGGCACTGGTGGTCTGGATTGAGAAGGCAACTCCCCTCTGTGACTTCCTAAAGCAGGTCCTGTTGGAGAGTACTGGTGTTTCATAATTTCCAGCACCACGCGCACCGCAACGCGCTCGAGGGTGTTCACCAAACTCTCAGAATGTCGATGTAATGAGTGAGCCACCATGTAGTTGACCTCCTGGCGGAGAGCTCGCGTACATTCCTCCGTAGGAGTAGATAGATCCACTTCGTCGAGTGCCCCTTCAGATGAAAATCCCTTCCATCTGATGCCATGGTGGTGAGTTCTTTCAAACAAGCCGATGAGATCGGCTTCAAAAGCAGCTTTTATTTCATTGTACCTCGGCTTGTGCTCATCGGACAACTCCTCAAAAGTAATCAGGTTCTCGTCCGGCATCTTGACAACGGAAGTCGATGAGCCGAAGAAGATGATGCAGCCAATTGTAGTCGATGTAGTCGAAGTAGTTACTGGAATAGCTGATGTAGTCGACGCAGTAGTCGATATAATTAGTGAAGTCGATGAAGTAGTCGATGAGGTCCCACCAGGCATGCCAGAATGTGTCGTCGGTCAAAACCCACCGGCGAGCAGCGACAGGCAACACGAGGAGCCGGGAGGCTTCCAGGACTGCTGGTGGGTCCCGATCCCTCGGTCAACGGCCCAGAAGTCCGACACACGCCCTGGCTTGGTGAAGTGCTAGGCGTGCCACCTGACCTATAACTGATCAGGAAGGTGTAGAAGTCATTCATCAGCTATTTTCTGCATGCACAGCCATATCAAATATTAGTCCGAGCCGTGATCGGCTCTTACAACGATCCTGAGATCAGCTAAATAAGCCGACGGAATCATTGTACTAGATCGGTCCTTCGGGTACCTTTCAGAATCGGCTACAAGAAGCCGATTGCCACACTTAACAGATCGGATCTACTAGCATGTGAATGTTTTGTATGAATCCGATAGAAAGATAAAAGCATGCTCTGTAACTGCCAAGCTAATCCAATCTGCGACGGTAAAAGCCTTCACCGCATGACCGGAACATCCTACGCGTGGTTAAGCCTAACGAACATGGAAGATAACAATACGCTAACCCATAGAGAGGCTTAAAAACCAACTAACAAGTCGATTCACGGAACAATCCCTCGTTAGGTTATCGTAAGACACCAAACATGCAGCCGGAACATTTAACCCGTTTGAAGGGCCTAATCATATGGATATTAAACCAATTTCTTGTAACACAAAGAACTACCATAACAGATTAGATCTACTAAGCAATAACAGAGCAAGGCGCTACCCTTGCACCTGAGATCATGTACAAGAGCAGCTAAACGATTACGAACAGCAAACACAACATGGATTTACTATTCAAAACCAATGCAGCATCATAATCGTTTAAGATAACTAGTGTTACTCGCCATCAAAAACGCTTCAGTAGGAGAAACACAAGATAAACAGATAAACGCAACACTGCTCCGACCATGCAGAACATGATCGGAGCAGCATGTCGATTACCTGGAGAATGCCCTTGGGGAAGGGGTGGCGATGCGCCGAGAGTTTGTTGTGAATGATTGATTGATTGTTTTATTGAATCTCACGATACATATTTATAGTCCGGAGACTTGCTCTTTTCTAACTAACCCTAGCTGATTACGATACAATCTCTAACTTACTATATTTAAACTATCCTTAGATACATGGCCATCCTGGCCCTTGACACGTTTGCACAGAAGCCGATTTGCAGACTGTTACCATGCTTTCCTTCAGCCCATGACACTCTCGGCTCATCCTTTGGCCCAGTCAAATTATGGCGATAACACCTTCCAACGAATACTCATGGGCCTCAAGCAACCCCTAGAGTGAAGAATTATGTCCGTCTCAATTAGAAGTGCAGTCATCCGACGGGCAAAGAACACCAAGCGTGCTAAACGTAGGCAGAACGCACAGGCTCATGCATAGAACCCACCTCACCACAGAAACCTAAATGATGCATTCGTCGTAGCCGATGATCGCCTGTACAACACTCTGATTGGGAACATCGCTGAAGCGGCCTTGCTAATTCACCCCCCAAAAACCCGGAGACCGAGAGGTTGCTATAGTTAACGCAGCACAACTGCTCAAGATCCGAGCGAGACCCCATGCCATCACTGCAGCACAACCGCTCAAGATCCGAGCGTCACGCCAGCTTCGTCCCCTAGGTTAGTCGCACCCCAGTAGGAAGACCCAACCCTCAAGGGAATGACAACCGCCAGCACAACCAAGACAACCAGGGTGGCCACGGTCACCAGCACGCCCAGCACTTCGCGTGTGGCCATGCAGACCAAGAAGTCCAACAACCTCCACGACAGTCGGGCAACCACCAGGTTGTGAGGCCTTGGGCTGGAGGTCACTCTGCGGGGGGCCAAGGCCACCACAGAGATCTTCGTGAATTGCCCACAGTCAAGCTGAGGCAGAAAATCAACAAAGGCCGTGACGCTCGAGACACCATCGACTTGAGACGCCACAAGTGTGGTGGTGATCTCCACGATATCTACGATAGTGATTGCTTCCTAGCATTCACTCGCAACATCAACACTCGTGATTAGCTGAAGGAGTTCAAACCAGTCGGCATCACCAAGTACGATGGCAAACAAGACACACGGAAGTGGATTCATTACTACTCCACCACCATTGAAGTGTTAGGCGGCTCCAACACCACCAAGGTTGTTTACTTCCTGATGGCATTGGAGTCTGCACCACTCACCTAGCTCAAGAGTCTCAACGAAAACTCCATTGACTCCTAGGAGGATCTGAAGAAGGTTTTCATCGACAACTTCCAAGGCTCCATGCTCTGAGCATGTATTCATCATGATTTATCCCAGGTCGAGGAAGAGGAAAATGAGACCTTGAGGTCATACACCTGACATTTCTTCGAGATGCGCGCCACCATCGCTAAAATTACCGACGAGGATGTCATCCACTGGTTCTAGAATGGCCTCGCCACAAAGAACATCTACCGTGACTTCGGGCCCAACCACCCCAAGGCTGCCATGGAACTCCGCAATATGATGCAACGATGGGCCGACCAAGACGATGAGGAGAATGTGCGCTTTCCCAAGTGTAACAACGACAAGCACAACAGTGACCACAGCTCCGACAAAGGTGAGCTAAACTACTTGGGATCTTCTTGAAAGCACAAACTAGACAATGAAGTTGTGGTTGTTGAGCGCAACCCGCGCGGCAAGAAGTCGGGGAACCAGCAGGACCAATACGAAAAGATCTTGCACAAGCAATGCCCGATGCGCCCGAAGTCCAAGCACACGCTCTTCCGGTGCATCACCCTCTGCAAGTCCCTCAACACACCTCCCATCAATCAGGACGGCGAAGGAGGATGACCAGGGAGACAAGTCGGGGGCACAAGGTTTCCAAGACCCTAGAAACTTCATCAACGTCATCTTCGGTGGTGACAGCAGTTTCCCCACCAAGCGCGGGTAGAAGCTTACTCTGCATGAGATCCTATCTGTTGAACCAGCCATACAGCAGCCTCTGAGATACAGCGAGGTCTTGATCTCTTTCTCCCGAGAGGATCGGTGGACCAGCTTCTCCAAGCCAGGAAAGTTCCCGCTCGTTCTGGACCCTGCAGTGGCGCGCTCACAGCTCCCCTATGTACTCATCGATGGCGGGAGTGACCTCAACCTACTTTTTGCGAGTACATTGAAGAAGATGGGGCTGAACATATCCGAGATGCTCACCCCCAGAAGGCTCCGTTCTACGGCATCGTCCCAAGGAACGCGGCTACAGCGATTGGCTCGGTGACCCTAGCAGTTACCTTTGGGACCAAATAAAACTACCGTACGGAGTACATCAAGTTTGAGGTGGTAGACTTTGAGTCATCGTACCACGCCATCCTCGGCAGGCCCGCTTTAGCCAAATTCATGGCCGTACCCCCACTATGTCTACTTGCTCCTCAAGTTGCCAGGCAAGACAAGGGTGCTTACCTTTCGCGGTGATTCAAAAAAGTCATACGACCATGACCAAGAGGCAATTGAGTACTCCTTGACAATCGTGTGCTAGAACCTTCAGGTGAAGTCTTCACGGCTGCGCAGCCGCTCTCTCAATCGAACATGGAGATTCCAACCATACATCAGAAAAAGGAAACTAAGCTAGTCCACAGTGAAACCCAACACTAGTGATGTCGGCCTAAAGACCATCCAACTACAGGAGGGCAACCCATCCAAGACGGCTCTAATCGGTGCAGGGGTGGATGACAAATAGGAAAGCATGCTTATCGACTTCCTTAGGGCTAACCGAGACATATTCGCATGGAAACCAGTGGATATACCAGGGGTGCTCAAGTAGTTGATTGAGCATTGCCTAAAAGTCAATCCAAAAGCCACCCCAAAGAAGCAACGACTATGTCGGTTCACTCCAAACAAGAGGGAGGCTATCAAGAAGGACATGGCAAAACTACTCGCAGTAGGTTTCATTAAACAAGTTTACCACCGAGAGTGGCTAGCTAACCCTGTAATCATTTTGAAAAAGAATAATAATGAATGGAGGGTGTGTATGGATTATACTGATCTCAATAGGCACTGCCTGAAAGATCCCTTCGCACTTCCATGCATTGACCAAGTCATTGAATCAATGGGTCGCTGCGTGCTGCTCTCATTCCTTGATTGCCCTCAAGGAAGAAGACCAGATCAAGACGGCATGGGTTTGGGGCATATGCCTACATGACTATGTCCTTCGGATTAAAGAACATAGGAGCCACATACCAGCGAGCCATCCAACTATGCCTCGCTGACCAGCTTCACCGCAATGTTGAAGCCTACATGGATGACATGGTCATCAAGACCAGAACCCACGACGAGTTCATCTCTAACCTCGAGGAAACCTTCAACAGCTTGCACAGATTCCGATGGAAGCTCAACCCGACTAAGTGCGTCTTCGGCATACTGCAAGGGAAACTACTCGGTTTCATCATCACTCACCGAGGAATTGAAGCCAACCCGAAAAAGATCACCGCCATCACCGACATGAGGGCTCCACAGACGATCAAGGATGTCCAGAAGCTCACAGGGTGCATGGCGGCCCTCAATAGATTCATCCCACAGCTTGGGGAACGAGGACTACCTTTCAAACTCTTGAAGTGGCAAGACAAGTTCCAGTGGACAGAGGAGGCGGAACAAGCACTAGAAGACCTCAAGCATCACCTTCAGTTAACCCCCATCCTCACGGCTCCATTACCAGATGAGAACCTGCTACTCTACATTGCCGTGACTATTCATGTCATCAGCACGACCATCGTGGTGGAGCGCTACGAGGAAGGCCATGCCTTTGGTGTGCAGCAGCCAGTGTATTTCGTTAGTGAAGTCCTTTATGAATCTAAGGTTCATTACCCATCATTTCATAAACTTCTCTATGCTATACTTATCACATCCAGGAAGCTTCGCCCCAACTTTGACGAGTACAAGATCTCAGTTGTCACCGATTTCCCACTGGCGGATATACTCTACAATCGGGATGCCACTGGACGTATCTCCAAGTGGGTAGTGGAACTAGGAGCTCTCAGCATCAACTTCAAGCCTTGCACAACCATCAAGTCGCAAGCACTAGTTGATTTCATGGCAGAATGGCGAGAAAATCAAGTTGCAGCTCCAGCTAGCATGCCAGAGCATTGTGCTCGAAAGTGGTGGCACAGGAGTCCTCTTCATCTCACCACAGGCGAACATCTCAAATACGTATTTCAGATACTATTTGAGGTCTCCAACAATGAAGCCGAGTATAAGGCGTTATTGCACGGGCTATGTCTAGCAATCTCCCTTGGCATCAAATGATTGCTTGTCTATGGCGACTCCTTGCTGGTAGTCCAACAAGTCAACAAGGAGTGGGATATCAACAAAGAAACCATGGACGAGTATGTCATAGAAATCCGCAAGATGGAGAATAAATTCTCGGGTTCGGAAATTCTCCAAGTGGCCCAAAACCACAATGTGGGGATTGATATGCTCTCCAAGCTAGGCTCCGTTGGAGCAAATGTCCAACTAGGTGTTTTTGTTCACGAGCTACACCACCCGTCCATCAAAAAAGAAGATCCAATGATCATCGACCAAGCTCCTCAAGAAGCTAGTCGAGAGGTCATGATGATCGAATTTGACTAGCTTTCATCTACTTCATCAAAGAGCAGAAACTACCCCCAAGCGTTGATGAGAAGAGCGCCGAGGCTGCACATGCCATTAGGTGGAGCAAAGGGTACATTCTGATCAGCGATAAACTCTACAAGCATGGATCAGCAACAGGCGTCCTTACGAATTGTGTCCAAACTGAGGAGGGTAAAGCAATACTCCAGGAAATTCATGGAGGAACCTGCGGTAACCGCGCAGCGTCTAGGACACTAGTCGGAAAGGCATCCAGATCAGATTTTTACTAGCTGACGGCTTTGGCAGACACCAAAGAACTCGTCCACTAGTGAACCAACTCTTAGTTCTTTGGTAAGCAAGCCCATGTCCCGGCACACAACCTCATCACCATACCACCTTCCTGGCCATTCGCATGCTTGGTTCTTGACATGATTGGGCCTCTAACAACAGCGCTAGGAGGTTTCACTCATATGTTGGTAGCTATCGACAAGTTTACAAAGTGGATCGAGTACAAGCCGATTACATAGCTCTCTACAGACCGAGTAGTCAGGTTTATCTGCGGTGTCTTACATTAGTTTGGCTTCCCCAGCACTATCATCATGGATCTAGGATCCAATTTCCACTCGCATGAGTTCTGGGAATTCTGCGAGAGAAGTGCCATTGAGGTCAAGTATATTTCGGTGGCTCACCCGTGGGCTAATGACCAGGTTGTGCATGCTAACGGCTTGGTCCTTGATGGATTAAAGAAAAGACTCTACGACAAGGACAATAAAAAGGGAGGCAAGTGGATACATGAGTTACCACTAGTCATCTAGGGCTACGCACTGAACCAAGTAAAGCCACAGGGCAGTCACCTTTCTTTCTTATCTATGGGTCAGAAGCTATCCTTCCAGTAGAATTCATGTGGGAGTCTCCAAGACTGGAGATGTATGAAAAAGGCGAAGTAGACGAGGCAAGACAACTTGAACTTGACTCCACAGAAGAGGTCAGATGCAACGCCTTGATCTAGTCAGCCCGCTACATGCAAAGCATTCGGTGTTATCATGACCGTAACATCCAAAAAAGATGTTTTAATATTGGCGATTTAGTCCTCCATCCCATCCAAGATGAGACTGGGTTACATAAGCCTCGTGATGGGAGGGGCCCTTCATCGTCTCAAGAGTTACAAGGCCTACACTAATACCTGACTACATGGTTCACCAGAACCAATAGCACAAGTCACTACGATAAAGTCGAGGAGGCTCCCGCGACTACTTCAAGGTATCGCACGACACGAGCAAAACCAACGATTACCTCCAGAAGTGTTGCCTTCCTGGTAGCTGTAGATGGGCATCTTGAGCATTGAATCTAAGTCCTACAATTACCAGTACTACTCAAGCAGTCAGCATTTGAGTACACCAAATAGGAAATATAAACATATGTACATTCCCCATAGCTGGATGGATTGTTTAGTGGTTTGTCCATTGTTCTTACTCCTGCCCTAAGCTATCAACTAACTGATGAGCCACTGGCTTCACTTCTTACAAACTCTGAGAATTTTTCCTCAAAGCAGTCAGCAGACATACCGTCGACCAATGGACTCAGGTTGGCCTTGGGCCAATAGGACTTTATGAGTCCTAGGATGTGCGCCACATATGTCTTGGTTTTGGAGATATAGCTGGTGATCTTTTGAGGGGCTTCGCAAAGTCACTCCAATAGCATCTCGTCACTAACCACCCCTTCTTCTGGAGGATCCACCATATCGATGACTACCAGTGCAGCACTCCTGAGCTCTTCAAGTTCCTTTTCTCTTGTTTCTTTTTCCTCTGCCATGTTCTTGATCTGCTGCAGGCACTCTACAAGTTGCACATTAGCATCTTCAAGTTGTTTCACTAGAAGCACCACGTCATTTGTGCAACGGTACAACAGATCTTCTTCATATCTTATTATATTATTGAGTTCTACGGGAAAGCGGCAAGAAGAAGCACCCATGCGAGTTCAGAAAAAACACATGGATACACCAAAACAAGGCAAAGTAGTCGATATTTTGTTACCTTGGTGAGTTTTGGCCAGAGCTTTGTTCTTGTTTCACAGATTTTGTATCTCCTGCTTAAGGGTGTCCAATTCATTTCAAAGCGCGACATTTTTCATGGTTTGCTCACAAATATGGTGGTCTTGCTCCTGCAATTGGTGGGCTCCATCTTCTATTGCCCTGAGTTTGTCCGACTTGATTTTGGATCAATTAGCCAAGGTCTGTTCGATAGAAAAAAGCGGTCAGAAAACAAAATACCAATCGGCAAAGTCAGATATCATCAGTACAGGACACTTGCTGTGGAAAATTTATACAATTCCTAGTATTTTGAAACTCTGTCAAGGTCGCTAATGACATCGTTGGATCTTCAATAAGATAGTAGGATGGCTTACTACCACTTAGGAGGGGTCACCAGGACTCCACCTGAGGAAGAGCCCGCAACACCTTGATCTCCAGGGGCCTGCTGCTGTTGCGGGTTACCTGTCACCTTGTACTTTGTAAGCAGTTAGGTTACAGGCAGATTTCTACCTGCAGGAGGAGGCGGCCTGATGGGCTCACCTGCAAGCATCTCCAGGCATGCATCTCTAGCTCCTATTTCGATCCTGCTGGTTTCAACACCGATAGGGGTTGGTGTTGGTGTTTAACCTCCAAGCCCACCGAGGGATACTCCCGAGGTGGTAGATTGTAGGTAGAGTGTCACCGAGATCAGGAACTCGAAACTGCAAGCAACACAAAACTTTAGACAGGTTCAGGTTATAATATGTGTAATACCCTACATTCTGTGTGGTGGTTTGTATAGCCTTAGATGTGGATTGTTGGTTGATGCTTTTGAGGGGTCCCTGCTCGCACTTATATAGTCTTGGGGGACAGGGTTGCATGGAAATCCTAGCCCGATACTAGCTTAGGAGTCCTACCCGAGTATTACTCGAGTAGTTTCCTTCCATTCCGACTAGTCCTACTACTGTACAAGTAGTTACAATTGGTGTATGGTGCGGGCCATGTCCCATCCCTTATCCTAGAATATGTATGCCATGAGCGTAGTCCCGTGGCCCCGGGTCTAAGAATCCCCCGAGCTCTTCATAGTCAAGTACTGCAGGCTTCTGAGTACTTCCGAAGGCGTCTTCGAGTTCTCCCGATCTTCCCGAGTACTTCCTTGGCTACTTTGAGGCTTTAAGGTGCTCATGCCCCAAGTAGTTTTCAAGTCTTCTTTTATATGGGGTGCGATGAAACTCGTACTCCATGTGAAGTAGCTTCCGAGCCTTAGGTTGAATCGAGGAAATGAAAGTAGAAGAAGTTATCGAAACTCGAAACCGCAAGGGAGTCTAAAAGGATAAAGATGGCATGAGACAATGCTGTAGATGAAGGGAAAATGAGCAGCAACGCTGCAATGAGGAGAGAGGAGCAGTGAAGGGCATGGGAAAGAGCCATCTTATGTTCATGTACGCTGCAAACTTGAGACATCTCTGAGGTCGCATATATTCCCATGTAGTGGGTGCTGGCATGCAAACTGTGCCTTGCATATGTTGCCTGTACTGGCTGATGTACCTTTAATCAGTAAGTCCTACCGAGAGGGGTTCGAATCCCCTTAGTGGACAAAAAGCAGAGTGAGAAGGAAGGGTTCCCCGATAAGGAAGGTTGACCCGATACCCATAACCTACAGAGAGCGAGTTCAGTATCCGCCTACAAAGAAGCAACTAAAATCCTGACTGACAAGGTTTGGGGCTATTACTCAACTCATCAAGTATGTCATCCAAACAAGGAATGGGATAGCGATATCGAATGGTATTGTTATTGACAGCTCGACAATCAACACACATGCGCCAAGTGCCATCTTTCTTGGAACCAAAAGAATAGGTATAGAACAAGGACTAAGGCTCTCATGAATGTACCCACGGTCCAGAAGGTCTTGGACTTGTCGCTGAATTTCCTTAGTCTCATCGGGGTTGGTCCTGTAGGTGGCACGGTTTGGCAAGCTCGCCTCTGGTATCAAATCAATCTTGTGCTCAATGCCTCACACATATGGTAATCCGGGGGGTAGCTCCGATAGAAAGACATCCATATACTCCTGCAAAAGGTTAGCAACAGCAGGTGGCAAAGCAATGGACGCGACCTCAATGGAATATAAAGCATGTTTGCACACTAAAGCATAGCAAGGTCCAGTAGAGGCAGATAACTCATCAAGATTAGATTTAGTTGCAAATAAAATAGGATTGTTTAACTTAATAGGTTGCTGATTTTCAAAATTGAAAATACCCTTTTGTTTAGCATTATTCTTTTTCTCATTCTCAAATTGCACAATTTCAGTGGGAGTCATTGGCAGCAACACAATTTTCTTGCCCTTATGCATGAGAGTATACTTATTAGATCTACCATAGTGAATAGCATCAGTATCAAACTCCCAAGGACATCCCAACAAAAGAGAGCAAGCATCCATAGGCATCACATTAAAATCAGCAAAGTCATGGTAAGACCCAATTAAAAAATGTATCCTTGCTATTTTTGTTACCTTTACCTTACCGTTGTTGTAAACCATTCAATGTGATAAGGATGTGGATGCTCCCACGTGGTCAAGCCAAGCTTCTTGACCACCTCAACATTCACCAAATTGTTGCAGCTACCTCCATCAATGATTGTATGTACACGGCAGTCCTTGACGACAAGAAACATGTTGAAAAGGTTGTGACATTGGCGTTTGTCATCCTCTCCCACTGTGGCGCTTAGAGCTCGGTGCACAATTAAGGTCCTGTAGTTGTTCATCGCAGATGTACCAAGAACCTCCTCAACACCATCATCGAAACCTGAAATGTTAGCTGCAATAATATTTTCATCTTCAATATCAAAAGCACTAACATACCCACAGTCAGCAGTAGCAATGATTGCCCGTTTGCTAGGGCAATCTCGCTGCATATGGCCAAATCTCTAGCAGCGGTGGCACTTGATGTCGGATGTGCGACTAGTGGAAGTGTTGGGCACCATAGCCTTTGCTGCAACACCAGGAGGCGTCTGGGACTTGCTGCTGTCTTGTCCTTTTGATGTTGAAGGTGCGGTGCTGCGTACAACACCAGTGGAGAAAGGTGTGGCTACACGTACACTCAAGGAGAGTGCGCCTTTGGCTGGCGCCGGAAGCTACCGTGGCATGAAGGTGTTGTTCCGCCGCTGCTGTTGGTGACCCTGCAGTTCTTTTCTGCCAACATAGCAAGTTGAAACAAATGCTGTATAGAATGATATTCCTTATAATCAAGTATGTCCTGGATCTCATGCCGCAAGCCCCATAAAACCTAACAATCTGGTCTTTCTGATCCTCAACTACCCCACAACGAAGCATACCTTTCTGCAACTCTTGGTAGTACTCTTGGACAGACATTGTCAAACCTAGGACTACGGGACTATGTACATAATGTAGTTCATACAGGAATAGGGGATAGGACATGTCCTATACCTTATCTTTGTTATACTCTACTCGCATGCGAAGTAGGACTAGCTGGTGCAGAAGGAACTACTCGAGTTGTACTTGAGTACGGTTCCTAGGCTAGTGTTGGACTAGGATTCATGTAACCCTGTTCTCCCAGATATATAAGGGCGGGCAGGGACCCCCTCAAAACATAACATCAACACCCAAGGCAATACAAACTACCAAACAGGATGTAGGGTATTACGCACATCACGGTCCGAACCTGTCTAAACCTTGTGTTGCTTGCACCTTCGAGTTCCTGATCTCGGAGTCACCCTACCTAAAACTTACCACCTCGGGTATACCCCTTGGTGGGCAGGCGGTAAAACACTAACAGTTGGCACACCAGGTAGGGGTGCGCATCGAAGATCCACCAGCGAACTCGATGGCATCGTTCAAGTTCACCAATGTTGTGCCCCCTCAGGGCACGACATTAGTTTTTGGCTCGTGGGTTTGCATCGCAGATGGTGCGGGAAATTTTTGTCGATTCATCATCGACATGAAGCTGAAAACTCTTGCAGCGAGTTTCCATAGCGACCTCGACGAGTTCGTCGACAATCTCGATGACTTGCTGGCCCATGGTTCCGCAAGGAAGACCGTGGAGGAGTCTGTTGTCAATGCGACTCCACCCAGCGCTGCAACAACCTCCCTCGAATCGGACCCACTCCAATCTGAGGACTTGCGTAACCAATCACGACTCGGTCTACGCAATTCGGCCACTGAACATCAGGAGGCCAACAACTCTGAGTCCCTCTCTACATTGGAAAAGGATTTGGACTACTTACTCTAAATCGGAAAGCCCGAAGCCACCGCACGTCGGGGGGCTGCAGGTTGTCTTGGTGACAACGGTCTGATGATCACCTCCACTCCAGAGGGCCGTTTCATGCATTGGAAGGGCATGAAACTCTCTGATCTACTCGAGGATGAAGACCGACTTGTGGCACACCTTGAGCCCTTACCTTTTCAGGAGGGCAGGCCATTAGCCACCATGGTAGAGGAGTCGACCGAGCTAGTCGAAGCGAGCTCTGATGAGCTCATATCACGCTAGGTGCTGATGGCGGAGGAGGGCGAGGATGATGGCATCGCACTCAACAACGCACTTGACATGATATCCGAAGATGAGGCCACAACCAACACCGACGATGAAAATGACGCTGATCGTGAGGCACGAAGGGCCAGGAACAGAGCCCACGCAATACGGTGAAGGAGGGTCAATGAGCGCATGTGATCTATGCATTGTGAGCTAGACGCCGAATTCACCGCTGTGAGCGAGCGGGGCTTCAGAACTCCTGTGGCCAACATTGCCAGGGTAACCGCTATACTCGAGCGAAGTAACGATCCAAAACTGCAGCAAGCACTTCACTACACGCAGAGGGCATGGATTCAGCTCGATCAACAAAACCCGGCGTCCATCGTCAGAGAAGAACACGTGGGCGAAAGCCGCAGCCAGGCTCACAGTCGAACGGCAAGCGGCTATCCTCGATCTCAGCGCAGCAATAACAACGACAACGCTCGTGGGAGTCAAGCCACTGGCGAGAGGCAGTAGCCACCTCCAGGAGGCAACCCGCAACAGGCCAATCATCAGAATCCTCCAGAAGACCTGCGCCAGCGAATTAATGAAGGACGCGATGTGCGATCCATAATTGATTCCAGGCACAGAGTGCATAAAGTAGCCGAGACAGTGGGTACCGACTGCAGCGATCGTTTTCCAGCGTTTACCCCACGGTTCAGCAGTTACAAGTACCCTGAGGGCTTCAAGCCGATTGGGATCACCAAGTATGATGGCAAGCAAGCTCCTTAGGAATGGCTACATTGTTACTCCACCGCCATTGAAGTCGCAGGAGGCTCCAACATCACCAAGGCCATCTACTTCCCGATGGCTTTGGACCCTGCGCCGCTCACGTGGTTGGAGAGCCTCAGCAACAACTCGATCGACTCCTAGGAGCGGCTCAAGAAAGTCTTCATTGATAACTTTCAGGGGGCGATCACCCGTGCAGGTACTCATCACGATCTTGCTCAATGTAAACAGGAACGTAACAAGCTTCTATAGTCCTATACATGCCGTTTCTTTGACATGCGCGCCACCATTACGAATATCTTGGAGGAAGACATCATCGACTGCTTCTTCAACGGCATCACCGACCCAGGCATCTACAGAGACTTTGGGCGGAACAGACCGAAAACTATTGTAGGGCTTCATGACATGATGCATGACTGGTCTAAGTAGGAGGAAAAGATGTAGGAGCGGTTCCCGAGGCGCAATGATAGCAACCTGAGGCACCCAAATGACAACCGTACCGACAAGAGCCAGCGGGACTATTCGGGTCCATCCCGAAAGCGCAAGCCAGATAACCTCGTCGCGGCTGTGGATCGTCCTTCGCGAGGCAGGAAGACAATGACGCAGGAGGAGTTAAAAAATGTGACATTCAGGTAATTACAAATATAGACTTTAGTGTGAAAAGTGTATGCTTGCTATGGTGTATGTGTGTAGTATAAAGGAATAGGGGTATAATTGTAATTCTGTAAAATATAGTCCCTTTAATGATAATTGGGTAAGAATGGGAGATAGCATCAAAACCTAGGAGAAAAGTGACACTAGGTGTCAAATTTATATCACCATAGGAAAGAAAGTGCAAAAGATAGGTTAAATCCTAAGAAAAATAGGTCTTTATGTGAAAGCAGGGACCTAGATGTGATTAATGTAAAAATATGGGTCCTTTTATGCAAATGATTGAAGTATAAGAGTAACTTTCAAAGTTTACTTAAGGGCTAAAATGTAAGAATACAAGTCATCATGACATCCCATGAAAATATACAAATGTGTCCAAAATTACATGAAATCTACCCCAGTAAGGACAAAAGTAATTCAAATACAACCTTTGTTCAAAATTAAACATGTAAAGCTATAAGCTTTGGGTTTTTGAACTTGAGCCCTAAAACAATATTGTAGAGTTTGAAAAACTCTCCAACTTTCATTTTGGGAATTTTCTCATTAAACCTCTAGGTAAGTGGGAAATCTTGCTTTACCGAGAAGTCCCTGGAATTTTTAAAATTTCCAAATAGGCCCCCCGGATCCGTCCCCTCTCTTCTTCTTCCTTGGGCACGTGCTGCTCTGCTCTGTTTCCTCCTACCACCGGCGCAGTGCTTCGCCCCTGGCCGCCGCTCTGCTGCCGCCACTGCTCCACCTTATGCTGGGATGACCCCCACGCGTCGTCCTCTCCCTACCCCGGCCCTGTTCCCCTCCCCTGCTGCCCTCCTCCACCCGCGCCATGACTTCCCGAACCACCGCCGGCCGCCACGCACCTCGCCACCGTTGGCAGCTCCTGCTTGCACCCGTAGCACCGCTTCTGGTCTTAAAACATGCCCAACAACTACTCCATGATCTTGTTTACTCGTGGCCGCACTTCTTTTCCACCGTATTTCCTCTTCCCCGAGCTCACTCCCTCCCCGGACCTCCGCCGCCACCACTGCCCACCGTCGTCAGCCGCCCCCATCGCCTCCGAGCCTCGATCCTATGTTACCAGAGCACCACCATGACCCACTGATGCTCTCCTGCCCGTTCAATTTCATCCTCCCGCATCCGAGCCTCATCTTCCACAGCTCCGGCCAGCACAAGCTCCGCCGCCGCCTCCTGCTCACCGTGGACAGGCCGCCTCAGCCAACCCCGCACCACGACAACCCCTCAGCCAGTTCCCTTGTAACCCCGTGAAGCTCTGCGACCCCTCAATTGGTCCCCTAGTGCATCACACCAGCTCCCCGACGTGTGCCGGCGACCTCCACCCGCCGCCGCTTTCTGCTCGCCGTGGGACACCCCTCTTCGACCCTCCTCGACCCGAATTGCCTCTACCCCAAGCTTCTCCACACCGCCTTGAAGCTCCCCGACCACTTCCTCGCCACCCCCGACCACCGGAACACCGCCCCCGCCGTTCACCTCCACCGCCGGCTGCACTGCCCTTGTCGCGCCGCCGCTACAAGCCACCCCGACCCGATCCCTACCGCCCCCACGTGCGCGAGAACTCAGTGATGCTTACCCACCCCTCCACCCTCACCGCCGGTGACCGCCGTCGCCGGAACAGGACGGTCAAACCCCTGCCTCCCCCTCTGACCACGGCTAAGGACCAGGGGTTGGAAGACTCAAAAGCCTAGGGGGCTGTCTGCAAAGCGTGTGACTCAGAGGAATAGTGCCATTAAGGACCTCTTTGTTATTTCTGCTGTCAACTTTAAAATTCCATATCAATTCAAGAAAAAATCATAAAATAGCAAACTAAAATTTGTTGTATTCCTTATTTTAAGATCTACAACTTTCCTTATAGATTGACTTTCAGTTTCTGAGTGATTTGTGCTGTAATTTAAATGCTAAATTAAATTAGTTGTAGGCTAAGAAAATACATAGTAAATAGCAGAAAAATAGTAAAAATGTGAAACCAATTGAGTTAATCTTGTTTTGACATGTAGTACTTAGGAAAAATACTTAACCTACTGTTTATATAATACTTTTATAATGTATAGGTTTAAACTTGAATAAAGCTTAATTGATCTAATGCATTTAATATGTGTAGTTTTAAATGCTCAAAAATCATGAGATTATTTTGAAATGCTGGATTTGAGTAGTGTAACCTGTACACAAAAAGCGAGGATAGAGTCTTGCATGTGTATATGGATCTAAATAATATTTAATAAGTTAGCTTTATTATTAATTATCCTTGTAGCATAATTCCTATAGGAATAAAATCTTGATAAGTTGACAGTAACTTGAACATAACATAATTAATAGCAATTTCAATTCAATGCCATAGTAATTTATTTGGACATGTTGCCTAGTGACGCTAACTAAGTTAATATACACCTGATAAATGACTGCCCAGTAGAGAAGTAAATAATATGTGTAATAAGTGAATTATATTTTTGTTGGATTGAAACTTTATCGTGAAATAAAATGAAAGTATATGCACCCCTTAAATTATAACTTTGCATATCATGTAGACTTGACTACTCTCGCCGACGGAGACTACGAACTAATCCCGGAACAAGGAGTGGAATAAGCTGAAGACCCCGGGAACGCCGTCGGAGATCTAACTGAAGCTCCGAACCAAAGTTCGGAAAACTTTGACACTCCTGCCCCCAACCCCACTCAAGACCCCTACTTTATTTACATTGCAATCTATATTATTTATACCTATCCATACATTACGTTCTTAGGAATTGTATGAGAAACCCGAGTTACATTTTCCAAGGAACCAGTGTATTGGATACTAGCACTTGAGTTCGAATAGCCGCTCTGCTAATAGGACCGGTAGAAGTCGGGTGATTTCCTGTCACTCGCGCGATATAGGAGTTGCAATGTTTACATTCCTGTAATCACTATAAGGATGACGGATGGGATTTATGTGAAGTATCATGGTTGAGATGATACCCCATATGTGTTGGTGAATTTGATAATGTCGCACTGTGTGGTAGCGGTGGTTAAGTGTTTGAAAGTACTAGCCACATGCCGTGAAATATGATAAGCGGTAAGCCTAGTAACCAATCGGCCCGAGGAGTGGACATACCTCCCACCACTCGTATTTGGTTTTTCCTGTTACTTGATTCGACGTGTGGGAATACGTGTTGCAGGGCAACCAGGAGTACGGTCGTGTAGTCGCTCTACAGCTGTACGTCCTACACATTGGATGTGCGTATGGTCTCGCAGTCGCTTGCGGTGGATCTGGTCCACGAGTCGGAATGAAAGGCAAATGGTTGCTTCGGAACAATCATTGGAGGTTCCAAGCGTGTGAGTTAGGTTTATCCTTGCAAGGCTGAAATTCGATTCAGGAATCGTCCGTTTCTCACGGAAATTGAGACTGCTTGATCCCTTTGCCACATAGAGTAACAAGAGCAACTTTATGGTTATCAAAGATGATGTTTGGCTAAAGATTCTACCATGCTTGAATAGTTATAGGTGCTTATCTAGAATGATTATTCACATAGAACGTGGAAGCTAAAATTTGAAATTAAGGATCTACTCTTTGTTGCTTTTCAGCTGAAAATTTTACCCACAACCATTAAAGCCATCATAAGTCTACTTACATGGCTAAGTATACCATGAACGGGTATGCCTTGCTGAGTATTAGAATACTTAGTCTTGGCTTGTGACTTTTGTTCAGGTAATTCCCTTGACGACTCTGCTCTGCTTATACCGTGGCCTTACCCTCAGCCCGATGGTTGGTCCGTGGAGTGGACCCGTCCCCGGCCAACACAGATCCTACGTAGTGATATCATGTTAGGGCTAGCATGATATCCGTACCAGCGACATGTACAGTGCCCGTGTTTTAAACTCCGCTGCCATGACTTGAAAACTTAAAACTATTTTGTAATAATTTCCATTAGTTGGGAACTGATGTTACTTTTAAACACCCATGTAATATACCTACCTGTGGTGTAAAATGTGATGGCAATTGTATCTCTGGACTCGCCTTCGTGCGAGGTACATTGTTTGATCCTGCATTCGGTGGTTTATCAGGACGTTACCCGACAGGCCAAGAGATTATACCGTTTAAAGTACGATGGAGCCCTCAAGAGTGGACTTGTGTACTTGAGCCGGTGTAATTCTGGTTGGTTCTGCCACAGCTAGTATCAGAGCTAACAAGTGTACACTGGAGATATGAAATGGCTTAAAAATACTTTTAGTATAAAATTTGACTAACCAAGTATTTTGCAAAACTACGTTGGGTTCGTTAAGGCTTGTGCTTAGTACGTAAAGCCCTAGGGTGACATTTAAGGGAATTAAAGGTGGCTATAGTATATATATAACTCTAACTCCCAGCATTACTTTTCTATCCAAAACTTAAATTTATGCATAACCCAACTTTACATTTTGTAATGACATCTTCGATGATGAGGTAAGAAGGTAAGGATCCTCAGCTAACTGGGAAGTTAGCCTTCCCATCGGTGATGCGAACCGAACGCTGTTTCTCAAGCAGTGGCTTACGTGAGATGCTGCCAATATATCAACTTAGATTGGTTATATTGGGAGTAGATGGTTTGGCGCAGGGTATGGCGATCGCTGTTCATACCCCCGCATTTTGCAGTACCCCCGTGAATACGTTGTTTCGATAACGTATGTTAACGTTGTCTGTACGGCAGTAATGATACAGATGCTATTTCTATAGTGAACAGTAATGATTGGGGCCACTTTCATGACATGCTGGCGTGAAAGGTTCATTGGATATATATAATGGTTTTCTGCAGGTACACTAACTAAGATTACGAAATCAGAACGGATAGGACTTATTGACTAGTTATTAGTAAGAGACGTATGTATTATACCACTGAAACTAATCACGTAAGTCCGGAGATATTCGGCAATTGTTTTGGTTGTGAGGTCGAATAGTACATGCATGCATAATACATTAACCAGCAAAATGAGTGTTTAAATTTGTTGTTTTTCTAAGGATAGGTAACATGATGTTCATTCTTAGTATGGGTCCAATAAAATCTTTAGTTGAGTACCTTAAGTATCCATCTGATTTCCAGCCTTTGCTGTTATCAGAATCGATTATCTCATTCTATTTACCTTGTGAGTTCTTAGCAGGGTAAATATATCTTACCATTTGCATTCTTGTCGCAGATGGCTGCTCCTTTGAACGTCTCTTGGGATCATGCAGGGCATCTTCACACTAATGCCTTGCATTGGGAAGGTTTTCCTCATCTTCTATGGGAATCATTAAGTTTGTTCCATTACACTGAGCCTCCCCAATACAACGGAGTGGAGTATCGAGAAGAAGGTGTTCCTCGATGCCGAGTCAAGATGATAATCCCTCAACATCCTTTCCATTCCCAGTGGCACCCCATAGAAGTTGATGTGGTGGGGTATCGTCTGGTTGATACCATCGAGATTGCTGCTTTGGAGGCTATCAATATCTTTTGCAATCAGCATCCAATGGAGGTTGCCGGGTATCCCATTGGTCTGTTCCCTGCTATAGACTCTAGTGATCCGGAATGGAACTTTCGGATAGACCATATTGGTCACTTGTTGGGAGATCTGGCTGAAGAAATGATCAGTAGTATCACCAGGTTCATGAATGTTCAGCACCATTATCAGATTTTGCTGCTTCGTAGCATGGGTCAGTTGACTGGTGTGGCTCAAGGTCACTATCAGAATACTGACCGTCAAGTCACTCAGATAGTGGAACTTCAAGCCTTGGTGACTCAGAAGGATGAGATCATCGCAGCACAAGATGAGACCATCCTTCATCGAGAAGATTAGATCAACGAGAGTGATGCTATCATCACTCAGCGCAATACAATCATTGAGTTCCTCCAGGAACAAATCCACGATCTGATCCTTGAGGCTGATGATGCCCAGGCTCACATTGAAGAACTGCAGCAGCAACTGGTACCTCCCGCTGCACCCGTAGTACCTGAAGGTGGGGAAGAAGATCCGGAAGAAATTGAGGGAGTCTCAGATCTTGACTCGGAGCATGAAGATCCAGAGCCCAATCCTCAGCCAGATTACTCTTCTTCTGGCAGTCAGTCTTTTGTAGGCAATCTCGGTGATTTTTAGTTTGTCAAATCGTCGACTCTCTAGATGTAACTCATGTAAAGTGTAGTGACTTAGGCTTACTCCAACCGAGTAGGCAGCAGGGTACCCAAACCAAAAAAAGGTGCTGGAAGTGCACTGTAGCAGGACCTATCTCTCTCCAACCGAATAGGTAAACGCGATACGCATTTTAGGCTGAGGGGTACTGGAGATGCAGAAATGGGTCACTGTACGACCAACTACCCTCGCCCAACAGGCCAAGTGCCGGAAAGAGCGGCGGCGGCAAAGCACAAGATCCGGCGTGCTGGTGCGGCCAGGACTCGCCGACGGACGGGAGAGCGGTCGCCGGTAGCGGCGGAGGCTCAAGGTAAATGAATCTGTCACCCTTGTTGTGGCCTATCGATTCCCAGGATGCCTCCCCCTCTCAATGGATGAACTCGTAGGTAGAGCGGATGAACTCGTTGGATCTTGCTGCCCCCTTTGCTGATCCACAATTGATGTGCCTAGCTTGTTTGGAATGACGTAAACTTGTTAATTTGTTATGTACTTCCAGTGATTGTTAACTGTGGTGTAGTTCCAGTGAATGCTTATTATTGACATTGTTTATTCCCTTTTATGTGTCTATGTGTTGTATTGTTGTATTATTGCAAGTGATTTTTGTCCATCAATAGGATGGACCTCAATGGTACAGGTTCATCAAGCATGATGCAGGGGAGCCACAATCAAGAAGGTGATGGAGCTCCACAACAATTATACCCACAAGCCGTGGCAGTTCAGTTTGCACAGGGTCAGTTCATGTATCCAAATGATCAATGGAACTTCATGGTTCCTGGTAATGTGCAAAACTCGGCCGCAAATGAGGTAAAGTGGCAAGGCTAATTCTTAACTTACCTTCACATGTTCATAGTGTGATATATTGTCTGGTGTTGATAACTGGAGGGTGATCTTGTAACATATCCAAGTTGGGGAGGAGCACCCTCAACAACTTAATGGCCATGACGATTTAGTTACCCATATTACAATAGAAGAAAATGCTATGACATCCAAATCTAAGATACCAGCTAAAGGCAAGAAGGTTGCCAGAAGGGGATCAGGGTTCTCAAAGGAGGAGGACAAGATCATATGCTCAGCCTTTCTGAACATTAGCAAAGATCCAATAACAGGTGTAAATGGCATTCTATTTATCCAATTTTGTGGTCTATTTTAAAAGCACTCTGAGAATCCTTTGAACATGTAGGAGTGAATCAAAGCAGTGGCGGGTACTACAAAAGGATTCATGACTACTACAAGCAACACAAGCCCGAGGGATCAGAGAGAAGCCAAATTGCTATTCAACATCGATGGGCTGCCATCCAGAAAGCTGTCAACAAATTCTGTGCCTTCAAATCAGCTGTAGACCGCAGGGATCAGAGTGGCACGAACGAACAAGATAGGGTAAGTGTTCAGATGGGCAATGAACTTAATATTATGTGATTGATTCTGATGGTTCTAATAATGCACTGAATATATTTCTATTATGTATCTAGATCGATGAAGCTATCAAGATGTTCGAAAAAAATGAACCTTTCACCTATTTACATTGCTGGAAGTTGTTGAAGGATGAGGTAAAATGGTGTGACAGAATGGTGGAGTTGAATGCAGCTGCATCCAAGCCACCACAGGCTGCAGCTGAATCAGGCAGCAACAATGGTCAACCTACTCAGCCTGAGGGTAGGGATGCTGCTAAACACCACAAGACAGACGGTGGTCCTGATTCATCAGCTTCAAGCACTGCCTTTGCTGTGCTGCAGCAAATGAATGACAGGTGCGAAGAATCAGGTCAACAGCAGGAAGCCCATACGCAGAAGATTTTAGGCATGAAGGAAAACAAGATAGCACTAGAGGAGAAGATGTATGACCTGCACAAGCAGGATGTAGAGAGGAGGACTACGCTGAAGGAAGAGCAATTGAAACTCACCAAGATGGACATTGAGGTGAGGGACAAGCAAAGTGAGGCTCAGCTTCTAACTGCTGAGATTGGTATCATGGGTGCAGCCTTAGAGAAGCTTGCACCTAATGTTAAAGCGTACTACCTTGCTATGCAGGCTGAGATTATGAAGCGTAGGGGAATTAGAAGCCCTACCAGTTCTGATATGTGATGTTCTGAGAATAATTTATGTGCTGTTACCATGTAGACAATGGTTTGTATTTCATTTGAAATCTGTAACTTATGTGTGCAGACAATGGTTTTCCATTGTCTTGAGACTGTTATTGTATCACACCTTAAATGTTTGGTGTTGAGGAAATGGGATCTCCCGAAATGTGAATGTTGCCGTCAAGCCTTTGTGAATGTTGCCAACTCGTGTCTGAGCTCTTTGTATCATCCGATGAGAGGTCGGCCGCTGGTCGGCCGTGCAGCTCGGTTAGGTCTGGGGCGTGCAGGTCGGCCAGCTCGGGGAGGTCGGCTGTAGGTCGTCCATAGGTCGGCCTCTCGGCCATACTCCTGAAATGCATGCATACATACTCCTGTATACAATCTCCTGAAATGCATACATACTTTATGATCTTCTGAAATGCATACATACTTTGTGATCTCCTGAAATGCATACATACTTTGTGATCTCCTGAAATGCATACATAATTTGTTTCGCATACAAGACAACACCCATGTTTAGAGTAAAACTAGTTACTGCAACCTGACATTGTTCTTTCATACATTGAGGGAAGGCAAAAAACTGTAAGCCTCATGCATGAACAACTATCCGGTGAAGCAAAATAACATGGCTTCTTCCAATAGCTTGTCGTCACAGCTTCTAGCACCTGTCATCAGTCTGAACAAAAGTATGACATGTACAAAAGACTTGCATCCTCATCCCTGTGCTGATGGCTTCTTCCAGTACCTTACTGTCTAGTTGTCCTAGCAAATGGACCAGAGTTAGAACCATAAAGCGTCCACATGTGCTCAACCAGATCAGATTTGAGAGATCGTGCAGTACTCTGGTCCTGGATAATCGAGTATGCATCTATTAGCTCATCAATGCTAGGAATATTAACAAGATGATGTAATGGTGGATTGTCCCGGCCAGGCCACTCATTGCGACCAACTGTAGGTAACTGAACATTACGCTCATCTTCAATGACCATGTTATGGAGGATCACACAAGCTAGCATTATAGCATTCAGGTCTTTAGCCTTCCAAAGTCTTGTTGGACCATGCAATATCTTCCACTTAGCTTGTAGCACACCAAATGCTCGTTCAACATCCTTCCTGCAACTTTCCTGTTGTTTAGCAAAGACCTGCTGTTTATTGCTCACAGGTGCACTAATGCTCTTCACTAAAGTAGCCCACTCGGGGTATATTCCATCTGTCAAGTAGTAACCCATACAGTAGGGGTTACCATTGACAGTGAAGTCCACAGGAGGAGCATTCCCATTAGCTAAATCATCAAACACTGGAGAACGCTGCAACACGTTGATGTCGTTGTGAGATCCTGGAAGCCCAAAAAAAGCATGCCAAATCCTAAGATCCTGGGTCGCCACAGCTTCAAGAATTAGAGTTGGCTTGCCTTTGTGCCCCTTGTACATTCCTCCCCAGCCACTAGGACAGTTTTCCCACTCCCAGTGCATACAATCTATACTCCCAATCATTCCAGGAAAACCACGTGCCTTATTAACAGCAAGGATATGTTCCAACTCTTGTGCATTTGGTTTCCTAAGATACTCTGGGCCATAAATAGGGATGATAGTGTACACAAATTCTTTCAAGGACTTAAGAATTGTTGATTTGCCATACGTTGTCCATCATCTAAAGCATCTACAATTGACCCATAAGCAAGCATCTTCATTGCAACCACATATTTCTGCTTTGGTGAAAAGCTTAGCCTACCAGCTCAATCACGCTTAAGCTTAAAGAAGTCATTAGCCGCTGTCAGATCATCAACAATTTTTAGGAACAATGACTTTCTCATATGGAACCTGGATCAAACAAACACATGTTACATTTCCTCGCTACAAGGCACATGGAAGCATTGTGAGCTATATAATCACAGAAGGATCAATGAATACTATATTGAATTTTACCGGTGATGAAACATTTCCTCGTTGTATAGTGCATTAGGCCCGAAGTAGTCGTTCTCCAACCTAATTGCAGCTGCCGCACGCTCGCGGTCATAGGTAATGTGGCCTCGAACAGATCCGCCCCATTTGCGCTTCTTCCTCGCCGATGCAAGGGCATACGCAGCAACAGCGACTTGAAGAACTTGCGAAGATACTACATCTTTCCCCCAACTTGTGCTCCCCGTGAACCACGACCCCATCCTAAGCCAACCAATGACCATGCCGAGGTAAAGCTCCAATGGAGCAGAAACAAATCGCGCCGCATCTTCAATCGTGGCTCAAAGAGGAAGAAATTCAACCTGACGCGGATGAGACCTGGGCTGCTGCTTGTCGCCGGCGAAACCCTGTCCGAGAGAGTCCGAGAGAGGCAGAGCCGGATCGACTTGAAGAACGCGGGGATGCGGTAAAAAGGAAGGTGGGGAAATTTCACGGTTTCCCGCGAACCAGGGTCCAACCTGCCCACTATGCTTTTTACCTGCTCGGGTTTTTGCCTACCCAGGTGCCCGTCGTCCATCTCCTGGCCACAAGACCTATACAGCAAAATGGGTCTCAGTTTTTTGCCTACTCGGTTGGAGTAAGCCTTAGGTAGTAATTAGCTTATCCAGATCTTGTGCCATTTGTTGTAATATAGATGGCCTGCGTATGGATCCTTTTAATGTACGATGTTAAGGACAACCAGAATCTGTGATGTAATATAAGCCTTGTGTTTTATCATCTTGTCCAATATCTTTATGTTCTGAAATGAGTTGATTGAATGGAGTATATGCATTGCTTATCTAAGTGGTGTACCTTCTGAAATGGGGAGTAAGGCTATGCAGTTAATAATGGATATCTCCTTTGTTTCCGATGGTTGGAGCCATGCGCGGAACCCCGGAAGGCTTCCAGGTAGATCAGGCCAGCGGTTCTCAACAACCATGACCGCCACCTCCAAATCTAGCCGAGGTTATGGCTCGGCAAACCGAACTTCTCAGTCTGCTGGTACAAGCACAGCAGAACCAACAGCGCCAGCAATCACGAGGAGGTCATGATGAACCTCAGGTGGCAAACTACCAGGATTTCTTCAGTACCCAGCCCCCGCTGTTCAGTAAAGTGGAGGAGCCCCTTGATGCCGATGCTTGGCTTCGCACCATTGAATCCAAGTTCGCTCTTCTTACGATTCCATGTGCAGACTCTAGCAAGGCTCACTTCGCTGCCCAAAAACTACGCGGAGCTGCCCGTATCTGGTGGGATAACTATTGTGCCATGCAAGCTAATGGCCATGTTATCTCCTGGGAAGAGTTTCAAAATGCTTTCAGGGCACATCATATACCCGAAGGACTGATGGAGCGGAAACTGAATGAGTTCTTGGCACTTACTCAAGGCACCCCCACTGTACTGCAATATGCACAGGCTTTTAATCACCTGTGTCAGTACGCGGGCTATCACGCGGATAGTGACATCAAGAAGCAGGACCGTTTCTGTCGGGGCTTGAGCACTAAGCTCAAAGAACGTCTGAACCTTATAAAGGCAAATACCTTCAGCGAGCTGGTTAACATGGCCCTTACCTAGGAGGATTGCATCACGGCACACCGTGCGGAAAAGAAGCAAAGGATTTCCACTGGACCCGCGGGCGTTCAACCCTCGCGGTATCGATTCGTTCAGAATGCACCGCCTAGAGCGCCACAGCGGAATGCTCCGTTTTGCAGACTGGTTTTTAGGCCGCCTCAACAACCAGGAGGGTATAGACCTCCCGTACCTCCGCAAGAACCACAACAATCTGGCCCATGGCCAAATGTTCAACAAGTCCAACAGAGAAGCAGCACTTATCGCTGTTTCAATTGCGAGAGTGCGAATCACTTCATCAGAGATTGTCCGCGGCCCAGGAAACCTAATCAAGGATAGAATTCTAATCAGGGTAATCAGATCAAGGGCAAGAGGCCGATGATGCAAGTCCAGCAAGGGCGGGTTAACTTAACCACCCTTGCAGAACTTCTGGATGGAGCTCCCGTCATGTCGGGTACATTCTCTATTCACCACAAACTAGTTGTTACATTATTTGATTCAGGACCAACTCATAGTTTTATTAGTAACAACTATGGTACCCGAATAGGACTTGATCTTTGCCCTACCCAGGGGTCATATATGATTTCTACCCCTGGAGGAAAGATCACTTCTAACCAAATGGTTAAAAGTGTGCCAATTCAGTTAGGTAGCAAAGTAATCAAAACTGACTTGGTACAGTTAAACCAAGAGGGTATTGATGTCATACTTGGGACAAATTGGATGACAGCACATAGAGTACTGCTAGACATCTCTTCCCGAGTTATTGAGATTAATTCACCACATCAAGGAGCCACTACCCTCTATCTGCCTCAGCAAGAGTATCTGCACTCTTGTACTTATGCCATCACAGGCATCAAAGTAAAAGATATTCCTGTAGTCTGTGAGTATCCCGATGTCTTTCTAGATGACTTGCCTGGAATGCCACCAGACAGAGACATCGAGTTTATTATCGAACTTCAACCTGGCAGCGCTCCTATTTCAAAGAGGCCGTATCGTATGCCTCCAAATGAGTTGGCCGAGCTAAAAACCCAACTCCAAGATCTTCTTGACAAAGGTTTCATACACCCAAGTGCTTCACCTTGGGATTGTCCTGCTCTCTTTGTAAAGAAGAAGGATAATAGCCTAAGGTTATGTGTCGATTATCGTCCACTCAATGCGGTCACTATCAAAAATAAGTACCATCTTCCCCGCATTGATATCTTATTCGATCAACTAGCTGGAGCTAAGGTCTTTTCTAAGATTGACTTACGCTCTGGTTATCATCAGATTAAAATCAAGCCTTGTGACATTCCAAAAACGGCTTTCTCGACCAGATATGGACTATATGAATATCTGGTTATGTCATTTGGGCTTACTAATGCGCCGGCATATTTCATGTATCTCATGAATTTAGTCTTTATGCCGGAACTCGACAAATTCGTTGTGGTCTTCATCGATGATATTCTGATATATTCCAAGACTAAACAAGACCATGCTAATCATGTACGTGTCGTTCTTCAACGACTATGTGATCATCGCCTTTACGCCAAATTCTCAAAATGTGAATTCTGGCTGGATAGTGTGAAATTTTTGGGACATACTATCTCCAGTGAAGGCATATTGGTTGATCCAACCAAAGTCCAGGAAGTTATGGATTGGAAGCCTCCAACTTCAGTCCATCAAATCCGAAGTTTCCTTGGATTGGCGGGATACTATCGCCGATTCATTCCAGACTTCTCCAAGATAGCTAAACCCATGACTGAACTACTTAAGAAAGAGGTTAAGTTCCATTGGGACGACAAGTGTGATGAAGCATTCCACACCTTGAGAAAACTTCTAACAACCGCTCCAGTGCTAGCTCAGCCAGATAATACCCAGCCTTTTGATGTCTATTGTGATGCCTCTGGAACTGGCCTTGGTTGTGTTCTTATGCAAAACAATCGGGTCATTGCTTATGCATCCCGAGCACTCCGAAATCATGAGCAAAACTACCCAACCCATGATCTTGAATTGGCAGCAGTTATTGATGCTCTCAAGATCTGGAGACATCATCTCATGGGCGCCAAGTGTAACATTTACACCGACCATAAGAGCCTCAAATATATCTTTACCCAAGCTGACCTGAATATGAGGCAAAGACGTTGGTTAGAACTGATCAAAGACTACAATCTTGAAGTACACTACCATCCTGGCAAGGCCAATGTGGTTGCAGATGCACTTAGCCGCAAGGCACATTGTTATTGCTTATCCATAGAAACTTTCAATGACACTCTCTGCAATCAGATGAGAAAACTTAATCTAGAGATCATTCCTCAAGGTAGTCTAAATCTATTGTCTATCGAACCTACTCTTCAAGATAGAATCATCATGTCGCAATTACATGATGAAGGTATCAAAATTATCAAGTTAAAATTATCTCAGGGAGAAGCCAAATATAAGTGTTTTCACACTGATCATCAAGGAGTTCTATGGTTCAACAATCGTATTGTTGTACCCAAAGATCATCAACTTCGTAAACAAATCCTTGATGAAGCACATCTATCTAAATTCTCTATTCATCCTGGTAATACCAAAATGTATCAAGATCTTCGACAAAATTTTTGGTGGATCAGAATGAAAAGAGAAATTGCTAAATATGTATCCGAGTGTGATACTTGCCAGAAAGTTAAAGCTAGTCATCTAAAAGCATCTGGTACACTTCAACCACTACCCATTCCATCATGGAAATGGGAAGACATTAGTATGGACTTTATTGTCGGTCTTCCTAACACGTCCCAAAAACATGATTCCATATGGGTGATCATTGATAGACTTACTAAAACTGCTCATTTTCTTCCCGTGCGTACCACTTATTCTGCTAAGAAGTATGCCGAAGTCTATCTTGATCAAATTGTTCGATTGCATGGTGTCCCTAAGACTATCATTTCTGATCGAGGGGCCCAATTCATTGCATGCTTCTGGGAACAACTACAGTATGCTCTTGGAACCAAACTCATTCGAAGTTCTGCATATCATCCTCAAACTGATGGACAGACTCAGCGAGTCAACCAAATTCCTGAAGACATGCTCCGACCTTATATTATCCACTATGGTGCAAGCTGGGACAAATGTCTCGCCTTGGCTGAGTTTTCTTACAACAATAGCTATCAATCTAGTCTTCAAATGGCTCCCTTTGAAGCATTATATGGTCGAAGATGTTGAACTCCTTTGAGTTGGTCTGAGACCGGCAAACGTAAAATCCTTGGGCCAGATCTAGTCATCGAAGCCAAAGATAAGGTCAAGGTTATTCAAGCCAATCTTAAAATAGCCCAGTCTAGACAAAAGTGTTATGCAGACCAAAGAAGGAAACCTCTGTAGTTCCAAGTACGAGATTTTGTCTATCTTCGAGTATCTCCTACCAAAGGTGTTCAACATTTCGGCATAAAAGGAAGTTAGCACCCCGATATGTTGGACCCTTCGAAATTCTTGAAGTCTGTGGCCCAGTGGCTTACAGAATTCGCCTTCCATCTCAATTGGCTGCCATTCACGATGTCTTCCATATCTCTCAACTCAAAAAATGTATTAAAGTACCTACGGAGATTGTTGAAGCACCCACCATTGAGATTGAACCTGATCTATCTTACACCGAACAACCTATCCAAATCCTAGATACCAAAGAGAGAGTCACTAGAAGTAAAAAGATTAAGATGTATAAGATCTTATGGGATCATCACACCGAAGAAGAAGCAACTTGTGAAACGGAATCCTATGTTCAACGAAATTTCCCAACCTTCCTTCCAACCCATTCCCAAATCTAATCATCCGATTCTATTCTGCTTCAGAATCTCGGGATGAGATTCTTTTTAGGGGGAAGGCTGTGACATTCAGGTAATTAGAAATATAGACTTTAGTGTGAAAAGTGTATGCTTGCTATGGTGTATGTGTGTAGTATAAAGAAAAAGGGGTATAATTGTAATTCTATAAAATATAGGACCTTTAATGATAATTGGGTAAGAATGGGAGATAGCATCAAAACCTAGGAGAAAAGTCACACTAGGTGTCAAATTTATATCACCATAGGAAAGAAAGTGCAAAAGATAGGTTAAATCCTAAGAAAAATAGGTCTTTTTATGCAAATGATTGAAGTATAAGAGTAACTTTCAAAGTTTACTTAAGGGCTAAAATGTAAGAATACAAGTCATCATGACATCCCATGAAAGCTTACAAATGTGTCCAAAATTACATGAAATCTACCCCAGTAAGGACAAAAGTAATTGAAATACAACCTTTGTTCAAAATTAAACATGTAAAGCTATAAGCTTTGGGTTTCTGAAATTGAGCCCTAAAACAATATTGTAGAGTTTGAAAAACTCTCCAACTTTCATTTTGGGCATTTTCTCATTAAACCTATAGATCAGTGGGAAATCTTTCTTTACTAAGAAGTCCCTGGAATTTTTAAAATTTCCAAATAGGCCCCCCAGACCCCTCCCCTCTCTTCTTCTTCCTCGGGCACGTGCTGCTCTGCTCTGTTTCCTCCTGCCGCCGGCGCAGTGCTTCGCCCCTGGCCGCCGCTTTGCCGCCGCCGCCGCTCCACCTCCTGCTGGGATGACCCCCACGCGTCGTCCTCTCCCTACCCTGGCCCTGTTCCCCTCCCTTGCTGCCCTCCTCCGCCCGCGCCACGACTTCCCGAACCACCGCCGGCCGCCACGCACCTCGCCGCCATTGCCTGCTCCTGCTTGCACCCGTAGCACCGCTTCTGGTCTTAAAACACACCCAACAACTACTCTGTGATCTTATTTACTCGTTGCCGCACTTCTTTCCCACCGCATTTCCTCTTCCCCGAGCTCATTCCCTCACCGGACCTCCGCCGCCACCATTGCCCACCGTCGTCAGTTGCCCCCATCGCCTCCGAGCCTCGATCCTGTGTTACCAGAGCACCACCGTGACCCACTGATGCTCGCCAGCCCATTCAATTTCATCCTTCCGCATCCGAGCCTCGTCTTCCACAGCTCCGGCCAGCACAAGCTCCGCCACCGCCTCCTGCTCACCGTGGACAGGCCGCCTTAGCCAACCCCGCACCACGACAACCCCTCAACCAGTTCCCTTGAGACCCCGTGAAGCTCTGCGACCCCTCAATTGGTCCCCTAGTGCATCACACCGGCCGCCGCTTTCTGCTCGCCGTGGGACACCCCTCTCTGACCCTCCTCGACCCGAATTGCCTCTACCACAAACTTCTCCACACCGCCCTGAAGCTCCCCGACCACTTCCTCGCCACCCCCGACCACCGAAACACCGCCCCCGCCGTTCACCTCTGCCGCCGGCATCACTGCCCTTGTCGCTCTGCCGCTACAAGCCACCACGACCCGATCCCTACCGACCCCATGTGCGCGAAAACTCAGTGATGCTTCCCCACCCCTCCACCCTCACCGCTGGTGACCGCCGTCGCCGGAACAGGACGGTCAAACCCCTGCCTCCCCCTCTGACCACGGCTAAGGACCACGGGTTGGAAGACTCAAAAGCCCAGGGGGCTGTCTGCAAAGCGTGTCACTCAGAGGAATAGTGCCATTAAGGACCTCTTTGTTATTTCAGCTGTCAACTTTGAAATGCCATATCAATTCAAGGAAAAACCATAAAAATACAAACTAAAATTTGTTGTATTCCTTATTTTAAGATATACAACTTTCCTTATAGATTGACTTTCAATTTCTGAGTGGTTTGTGCTCTAATTTAAATGCTAAATTAAATTAGTTGTAGACTAAGAAAATACATAGTAAATAGCAGAAAAATAGTAAAAATGTGAAACCAATTGTGTTAATCTTGTTTTGACGTGTAGTACTTAGGAAAAATATTTAACCTACTGTTCATATAATACTTTTATAATGTATAGGTTTAAACTTGAATAAAGCTTAATTGATCTAATGCATTTAATATGTGTAGTTTTAAATGCTCAAAAATCATGAGATTATTTTGAAATGCTGGATTTGAGTAGTGTAACCTGTACACAAAAAGCGAGGATAGAGTCTTGCATGTGTATATGGATCTAAATAATATTTAATAAGTTAGCTTTATTATTAATTATCCTTGTAGCATAATTCCTATAGGAATAAAATCTTGATAAGTTGACAGTAACTTGAACATAACATAATTAATAGCAATTTCAATTCAATGCCATAGTAATTTATTTGGACATGTTGCCTAGTGACGCTAACTAAGTTAATATACACCCGATAAATGACTGCCCAGTAGAGAAGTAAATAATATGTGTAATAAGTGAATTATATTTTCGTTGGATTGCAACTTTATCGTGAAATAAAATGAAAGTATATGCACCCCTTAAATTATAACTTTGCATATCATGTAGACTCGACTACGCTCGCCGATGGAGACTACGAACTAATCCCGGAACAAGGAGTGGAATCAGCTGAAGACCCCGGGAACACCGTCGGAGATCTAACTGAAGCTCCGAACCAAAGTTTGGAAAAGTTTGACACTCCTGCCCCTAACTCCACTCAAGAAGGCAAGCCCCAGACATAACCCCTACTTTATTTACATTGCAATCTATATTATTTATACCTATCCATGCATTACGTTCTTAGGAATTGTATGAGAAACCCTAGTTACATTTTCCAAGGAACTAGTGTGTTGAATACTAGCACTTGAGTTCGAATAGCCACTCTGCTAATAGGACTGGTAGAAGTCGGGTGATTTCCTGTCACTCGCGCGATATAGGAGTTGCAATGTTTACATTCCTGTAATCACTATAAGGATGACGGACAGGATTTATGTGAAGTATCATGGTTGAGATGATACCCCGTCTATGTTGGTGAATTTGATAAGATCACAGTGTGTGGTATCATGGTTGAGATGATACCCCCTACAATGGATGGATTTTTGGAGGTGGGTTGCGGCTTTGCTCGAAATAGATAGCAGAAAAGATCCCAATGGGGTTCAATTCCAAGGAAAGCTTCGCAAAAATGGATGAAGATAGCAATGTGGCAGATCGAATTCGGGTTGAGGTGCTGGAGCTCAAGCCTATAGAACAAAAGAAGGCCACGGAAGAAAGAGCAAGTGGGGAGAGCCAAACCCCGTTCAAAAAAATGGTAAAATGAGACGATTTCGTCTACATTTTCCATGGGAAGAAGTTTGCAAAAAGAGGGGTGCCAGTTGACAAGACTTTTCTCCTGAAGCAAACCCTCGGAAACAAGATTCATGAGTTTGTTGTTGGAGCACTTACTGTAAGTCCACTCCCTAGATGGTGGCTGCGACTCTTTCCCCTTCCCATCCTTCTCGTTGGATCTCTTGGGCGCCATTTCTAGATCTGCTTGCCACGAGTTGCTCGGGGGCTGCAGAGAAGGGGCAGAGGGATTCGGCTAGTTTGGGGGCTTGACAAAGGGGGTGAAGGCGGAGCATAGATCTGACTGGGGATTCAAAAATTTCTCGGCGGATCGAAGATTGGAAGCACGGATTTTACCTTAAGTTACCGCGGGGTTCAATAACCAGCGGCCAGATACAGGTTTAGTGTTCCGAAGTTGAAGAGTCATCTTAGGGAATATTCAGAAGATGAGGGGTCATTTGGTGGATTTTTTAGATAACTTATTCGATTAATTATTTTTTTAGGGTTAATTGTCCCAAAAAAGGGGGTTTTTCGAATTCCAAATCTAACTTCCATCATCTGTATCATCACACCAATTATCTCCCAAGGGATTTTTTTAACTGCATGCCACGACTTTTGGATCCTTTTTTCCAAACCTGAGAGATTTGGATTCAAGGCTCCGGGGCTGTGGGATACGTGGCATCGACTATTTATTTTTCGAATTTATTCAAAAAGTAAGTGAGGAAGATTCAAGACTACTGTGACCTCAGCCTGATTCTTCGATTCAACCTAAGGCTCGGGGGCTACTCCATATGGAGTGTGATTTTTTATCGCACATGATATCAAAGAAATAATTCGGGGCATGAGCACCTCATAGTTTCGGTGCAGCCAAGGAAGTACTCGAAGAAGAACTTCAAGACAGAGCTTCAGAAGAAGCCAAAGACTACTTCAGAAGTACTCGAGAAGCCTGCAGTACTCAGCTACAAAGAGCTCAGGGGCTTGTCAGATCCGGGACTACGAAACTGTGTACATAATGTAGTTCATACACGAATATGGGATAGGACATATCCTATACCTTATCTATGTTGTACTCTATTGCATGCGAAGTAGGACTAGCCGATGTAGAAGGAACTAGTTGAGTTGTACTTGAGTACGGTTCCTAGGCTAGTGTCGGACTAGGATTCATATAACCCTGTCCTCCCAAATATATAAGGGCGGGCAGGAACCCCCTCAAAACATAACATCAACACCCAAGGCAATACAAACCACCAAACAGGACGTATGGTATTGTGCACATCACGGTCCGAACCTGTCTAAATCTTGTGTTGCTTGCACCTTCGAGTTCCTGATTTCGGCATCACCCTACCTAAAACTTACCACCTCCGGTATACCCCTCGGTGGGCAGGCGGTAAAACACCGATAGACATGTCACCCTGATCAAAGCGTTGTAATTTCTTACGAAGATCATGTCTATATGATGGAGGAACAAACCTAGCGTGCATCTCTTCTTTTAAGGCAGTTCATGTCTGTGGGGCATTACGTGCATTGACAAGATCATTCCACCAAATGATAGCAAAATCTTTAAACTCACTAGTGGCTTGTCTAACTCTATGATGCTCAGGAATAAGATGGGAGCTAAATTTCTATTCTACCGTCATCTCCCAATCCAAGTAAGTCTTAGCATCATAAGCTCCATAAAATGGTGGAATGGAAAACTTTAACTTAGCATAAGGATCATTATCTTGCTCACGAGCATGAGAACGATGTCTACCATTACCTCTCATACCTTGACGATGATGTAGAAGGCGACGGCGCTGCTGTGCATCAACCTCTTCATCGTTGAACTCGTCCTCTATGTTGTTGTGAGCAAGGCTGCCGGTAGCAGGGATGATGGGGCGTGGAGCATTGTGGGGAAAACGAGCCTCCACCACATCCAGCCGTGCGGCAAGGCCATCAACACTTGTACGAATTCTCTGAAAGGTGGCTGTTGTAGTGGTCTGGTACTTGTTGAAAGCGTCAGTCATCGCATGCATCATATCTTTTAGTTCCATATGGGACACGCACTCATTATCATCTGGAGGTGTAGAAGGAGAGGCCTCATCCATCGGCGCCTTTCCTGTTATGGTTAGAACAAAAAAGAAACAAAGGCAAAACATTGTGAACCCTACGACTACACTCTCTGAAGTGGAAGTGGAAAACAAGCAGTAAGATCCGTCTTACCCTGCTCTTACAAGTGCCTTACCAGCACTGTAGGTGGCAAACGGTGACCAGTATGACAACACGAAGAGAGTGGGTGTGATTGCAAAGGTTACCTGTTCTACTCGGGAGAAGGTGGAGCTTGGGAAGGCTCAAATGCAGTATATGTATGTGGCACACAAGTTAGCAACAGATAGCAATGCTGAATAAGTGTCCAAAGAACTTGACCTAGTTGCTAGCCTAAAAGTGTATTAGAATAGTTGTGGCAGCAAGCAAGGGACAAGATGAAAGATGATAAACAACAAAGGCAGTATCAGCAAGTATCCAGCAGCTCACACAGAAAAAACAGCAAATTTGCCCCCTGTTTTGTCTTTTAGCACTAGTAGGAACCAAATTTTTGTTTTTTGATATTTTTTCTCAACCAGGGGCACAAGAATAGGAACAGCACCAAATATCAGCTCAAACCGATGAATATGTGATCGGTACAAATTCAGGAGCATTTGGAAAAACTGGTGCTGGAACTTAGGAGCCTTCTTGATTTTTTTTGAATTTTTTGAGAATGCTCTACCTAGTGTAGTGGGGGAATTGTATGTGCAATTTTTTGAGAGCTTTCCAGGAAAAAAATTCAGCTTAATCGGAGTTCCGAGCGAAAAGTTATACCGTTTTAAGGAGGATCCTCCGAATTAGGTTTTGTGGCGATGGAAACTGAATCGGATATGAATTAGTAGATCGGTGGATGGAAAATTTTTTGTAGATTGATTTTTTTTGTAGTGGCAATGGATGGAAGAAACAAAACTGAACTAAAACAAATCTAAACCAGCAACCAAACTCAACCTAGGACACGAACTTAGAACTACGGACTCCGAAACTAAATTGTGCAAAAGGCTGACCGAGGGTTGTAGGTTGAAACGAGTAAAAGTTTTTGTGGTTTTTTTGTGGACTATAGGATGGAAACAAAATAAATCTAAAGGCACATGAGTATACCACACAGGCAACCTGATAACTGATACCACTTGATAGGAGAATGTGTCCCGATCTTCCGAGAGGTATGGTAAACTTGATTGGTGGAGAACTCAACGTTGATGAACCAAGGCTTCGAACAAACAGAACCTCGCAATCACTACACCACTGCTCTATGGGTTATCACCCGTGTCACATGAATGACCTCACCACGAAGGCTTATCCCTGCAAGCGCAATCAAAAACACAAGCAAGAATAGGAGATTCAACCAAACAAACTTGATTACGAGATGGAGTCTCACAAATTGATGAACAGCGACACTGTTTGATAACAGATTGATCTAAGCAAAACCCAAACCCTAATACGATGACAGCTATTGAATAAAAAGGATTTAGGGGTGTGCAAGTCCCCTGGACGCAACCCTAATGGGTTCCAACACGGTACACGGGCCAACAAACGGTGACACAGCACCCTGATAGATTCTTGATGCCCACTTGTGTCGACGATTCCCATCCACTCAAAAGGAATTTTGAGGTGGGACTAGTGCCATTGGAAGATCTATGAAATTCTGGTTCCAACCATATATAGAACATCCAAATCCGACTCCATATGTGGCCAGGGCGTCAATTTTGGTGAAGTCAGGTTCTGGAATCCGAGGTGGAGTCGAAGTCGAGTTGGACATGGACTCCTCCTTGGTGCAGACGTCCTTGCTCCTCCTTGACTCCTTGCCTTTTTCCAAGTCCTTTCTGGTCCACTCCATTGTTCCTAATCAATAAAACTTGCATGGAACTAAGCATAAATTCAAAAAAACAATTGACAAGGTTAGAACATACTTGGAGATCGAACTGTCGTGCACGTGCTCTAGTGATCGGTCCTTGTATTGTATGCAAAGGAGAGATGTCCTCATCATCAAGAATTGGAGCATCAGATGCATTCTCTAGCTAGGGGGCTGAAATACCCGCAGCATCCCTAGATTGTTTGAAGCCTAGAGCAGAGGATGGTCTACACACAAGAAAACAACAATGAGAATTGTTACCTACAACGACGAACCTACAATATACAAGTAGTCGAGTACTTATAGTCTGGACTTTTTCACTGACAATTTCTTCTTTTTTAGTACCCTAGGTGCTGGAGCAGCACCTAGAGCACTTGCCGACACCGGTTTGCCAGCCTTGGGCAGTACCTACCCCGGCGAGGCAGCCGTGATGGTCACCATCATCTTGGTAACAAACGAGGGTGGTGTTTGCCTCGGAGCAGCCCTAGTAGAATCTGATGACGGGTCCACTATGATGGAGGGCCTATCCTGCTCCCTCATAGTATCATCCCCAACTACTTCGCCAACCTCTTGCCTCGAATGCTTGGGGTTTGGGGAACTAGTATCAAAGATTCAAGAAAAAGAGAGAAAGATCAATCCGAATTGGTGATTGCAAATGAGTAAAAGAACTCGCAAAATTAGGCAAGCATCAATCTGGGTGTTTCATCTCCATCATCACATGGCGAGGCGCTCGCCTTGCACTTCCTACTAGCGACTCTTGGCTTCTTCAAGTGGCTAGGAAGGTCACCACTAGAACAGGTCATGCCTTCCTGGGAGGTCCTTGTCCTCTTGCTTTTAATTACCTCCGCCAAGGTACAATAATCATCAGTACCCTCATCTTCCTCCCTGCTAACTGGATCAATAGTGGGCCAAGAGGTTTTGGGCGCCTGGAACGCTGACGGCATCATTTGGTCTGGACGCTGAAGGTCCGGCATTGGAGGCATGCTCCTATATACATTTATATCATCCTGTAGTAAGATTTCAAGATCTGTCAGTACTAAATTAGAATAAAGGATATCAGAAGTATTCGACAGAAGCATACGGCACGGGACAAAAGTATCAGAACCCTACCTGTTTGGGAGGATTCTTCGCTGAATACAGGCTCGGGACATAAGTCACGGTCTCAGCACCCATGAGTACTCGGCTTACTCGCAGCATGGCTTCATTTTTCTCTATGCACTCTGCAGAAAACCGAGATGGATCTGAGATGCCAAGGTACTCGAAGCCAAATCATGCACGCTTCTGCAGTGGCTGGATTCACCTACCCACACATGAGTACATCACCGACGCTCCAGTGACTCCTGCATCTCTATACCTCTGGATCATGCGGAGCAGATCTTCAATTTGGCTCATGTCCTGGCACGCCAAGGTCCACTCGCCAGCAATTCTGAGCACTCAAGCAGTCCTCTCGGGAAGCGAGGGCTCATGGTTTTCAATATAGAACCATCGCTCCCTCCACCATGACAGACTAGTCGGGAACTTGTAGGGGATGTGCTTCTTTTCCATCCCTTGCCGCAATTGGATTCCGGCTCCACCGACTTCATACA
Organism: Panicum hallii; assembly: GCF_002211085.1. Classification (NCBI taxonomy): domain Eukaryota; kingdom Viridiplantae; phylum Streptophyta; class Magnoliopsida; order Poales; family Poaceae; genus Panicum; species Panicum hallii. Next base: position 14,586,017 of record NC_038048.1, read on the forward strand.
TTTTATCCTCGATGGGTTGTGGCTTGAGATGAAAAAGGTAGCAGAAAAAATCGAAGTGGGGTTCTATCCCTAAGAAAGCCTCGCAGAAATGGACAAAGATGGCGATGTGAAGAATTGAATTGGGGTTGAGATGATGGAGCTGGATGCCATGATGGAAGAGAAGACCGTGGAAGAAATCAGAAGTTGGGAGTGCTAACCTGCACTCAACAAAGTATTGAAACAAAACTTTCTCTTCAGCCTTCTTGTACGGCTTCTTATCACCAGTGGCAAGGCGCCACCGGATAATTTCCTTGGGCTAAAGAAAGCACTTAAGTACCACTCTTTTGAGTTCAGCCTTAGAACACTTGTTCTCCATCCATCGCTCGCTGTGGCGGTGGGTTGGGAATCTTTCCCCTTCATCTTGGTGGCGACCTTTCTGCCGGCCATCCTTGTTGCCATGAGTCACTTCACTCACATGCTCTCGGGGGCTGAGGATTAGGGCAGTAGAGAAGCGCTCTTGAGGAGGAGGAAAGTCTTGGCGATTACTCCTAACAGGAGAAGATCAACTACGATTGGCTTGGATCTGAATCTGAAGGAGGTGGTGGCTGCGAGACGGAGGAAGATGAAGGGATAGAGCAGTGAAAGCACAAGCAAAAGGGTAAGTAAACCCCAAGTCATTGCACGGTTAATGATGAGGACATTGCCACCAACGATACATCCACACCTACACTAGTATCTACTTCGAAAACACCAATTGGTCCTATTACTCACGCTCGTGCTCGTCAGCTTACCCATCAAGTAAGTTCACTCTTAAGTTCAGGTTCATCATATTTAGACAATGGAGACACGTGCACTCTTGTTTTACTCAGAAACAATGGATTGGATCAAAAGGGAAGAGGCATCGCCCAGGCTGGATTCGGACTGCAGGACAGACACAAATTATGACAGCCGCCACGACTTCATCCGCACTCCATTGTGGTCGTTCAAGTACTTCCTGGAAATCTTATCAAATCTACTTTCCAAAGGATCTGGAATCACCTCCATATCATTTCGGATTCAACCGCAATCCTCGATTTACTACAGAGTCCTTTTCAGCCACGATGCTGCGTCACCCTATTTTGGCCCAACCTGCCGTGTATCAAGTTGAGTCCAATTCGGACGTGTCCTAGGGTTGGAACACGACCCCAGCACCCTTGTGATCATTCTCCCACTTCTTTATAACCTTTAGCCACCGCCAAGAATAGTGGGGTTTTATTAGATGCAAGTTTAGCTTTTGCTACTTCCTTGTAGGCACGCGTGTTGATCTAGCCTCCTGTCTACTTGTTTCGTGAACCCCACCGTATTGAGATTCAGTTTGAGACCTTCAGTTACATCTCGTACTTTCAGTACTTGTTCTATTGTTCTTGCTAATTCTTCGATTGCTTGCAGGATGAATGCCCTCGTGGCCGGGTATCACGCTCCACAAGATCGCGGCAACCATAGGAGGTGGTGTATCGGTTGCTAAGGCATAGCATCCTTGGAAGACTGTAGTCGGGCTGCGAACATCATCTTGTTCATCAATCAAGTTATCCCATGCCTCTCATCGAAAGATCAGGAATATACCCTAGCGGGTTTTCATCAGTTGGTAATCAGAGCAAGGTTATTCGGTGAGAGACTTCCAATCCTTCGCTATTTTTATTTTTCTACAGTCCATAAAAAGCCAAAAATAGTAGAAATCCCCCCACCGCAATCCTATAGACCCTTTTGAGCCTTTACTAGTACTGCTTAGTTAGGGCTTGTTGAGTTTTCGGTTGCATCAGTTGTGTCGAGTTGCTGGTTTTAGTTGTAGTCCTTTAGAGTTTCAAGTTTTTGCCACGTTTGGCCACGTACGCTGCCTTTTTAATCACTGTTTTGGTCGAATCAGAATACACTTTGGCTGTCAAGTTCAACTTGGAATCGGTTAAGCGCATGTTGCCCGAGACCGACTTGAATTTGGGTAGCCTGTTCATCTCTCGGTTGCCGAATCTTAGTGCCTCTTTGTTATCAAGTCCGAGTTGAAATCGGTGCTGGTTGAGTCTGAGTCCGAACTGTGCAATAGAGGCAATAACACTTCACATATATATTTACCTGTATACCCCTACTCTTTCTGGCAAAAGCGTGCGTGGTGACTTGCTCACTTATATTCCTTTGTTCATAGCATCTGTTTTTGTGATTCCCCTGAAAAAACAAAAAAGAAGAAGATGAGTGTAAAAAAAGAAAAAAAAGCAAGGGACTAATTCATTGCGTTTGTTTTTCTCTTCTGTTGGGGGTGGTGCTTTGTGACTTCCTTTTGTGTCCGGGCTCGCGTCTCCAGCACGTTCTAGACTAGGACCAGCACAGTACCACCATTGAATGATTATTCAGCTTGCTTTTGTGGCAGAACCAACCTGAATTATACCGGCTCAAGTACGCGAGTCCTCAATGAAGGGCTACCTCGCACTTCAAACGGTATAAAACTATTGGTCTGTCGGGTAACGTCCCGATGAACCACCGAACGCAGGATCCAACAAGGTACCTCACACGAAGGTGAGTCCAGAGATACAATGCCAAAATAATTTACACCATAGGCAGTTATATTACAAAAATATACAAAATAACATTTGTTCTCACTGAGGAGAGTTTATTAAAACACAAGTTTGAGTTTTTGGTTAAAGCAGCGGAATTTGAAAAGCGGAGTTAATATACACGGCGTCATTACAGATATTATGCTAGCCCTGGCATAATATCACTCGGCGGGGTCTGTGTTGGCCGGGGACGGATCCCATTCCACGGACCAACCATCAGGCAAAGGGTAAGGCCATGGTGTAATGAACGCTGGCTCATCAGAAGGATTACCTGAAGTAAATCAACAAAGCAAGGCTGAGTATACTAATACTCAGCAAGACTTACCCGGAATTGGGTATATCTTAGCCCATAACTAGACTCATGATAACTTTTAGCTTTGGGTAGGGTTTTTAGCTGAAAAGCAACAAAGAGTAGATCCTTAATTTCAATTTTTAGCTTTCAGATTCTAGTTGATTAACCATTCTAGGTAAGCACCTATAGCTATCCAAACATGGTAGAATCTTTACTCAAACATCATCTTTAATAATCACATAATTGCTCTTGTTACTCTATGTGATAAAGGGGATAAGCAGTCTCATACATCGTGAGAGGTGGACGATTCTGAATCGAGATTCAACCCTTGCAAGGTAAACCTAACACACACGCTTGGAACACCACAGGGTAATTCCAAAGCAACCGTTTGCCTTTCATTCCGACTCATGGATCAGATCCACCACAAGCGACTGCAGGTCATATGCACATCCAAAGTGCAGGAAGTACGTCTGTAGCGCGACTACAAAACCCGTACTCCTGGTTGCCCAGCAACACATATGCCTACACGTCGAACAAAGTAACAAAAAGAAGCAAATACATGTGGTGGGAGGTATGTCCACTCCTCGGGCCGATCGGTTACTAGGCTTACCGCTTACCATATTTCACGGCATGTGGCTAGTACTTTCAAATGCTTAGCCACCGCTACCACACACTGCGACCTTATCAAAATTCAACAACCCAGACGGGGTATCATCTTGACCATGATACTTCATAAAACTCCCGCCCGGCATCCTTATAGTGATAGCAGGAATGTAAACATTACAATTCCTATATCGCGCGAGTGACAGGAAATCACTGGACTTCTACCGGTCCTATAAGCAGAGCAGCTAGTCGGACTCAGTTCTAGTGTTCAATACATTGGTTCCTGGAATAATGCAACTAAGGTTTCCAAATAATTCCTAAGGACCTAATGCATAGAGATATATATGAATAATATAGGTTGCAGTGTAATAAAGTAGGGGTTATGTCCGGGGCTTACCTTCGCTGGTGGGGTTGGGGTTAGTCAAACTATTATCTTCCGAACCTTGGTTCGGGGCTTCAGAAAAATCTGCGACAAGAGTCCCGGGGTCTTCTGAATAAATTTCTTCTTGTTCCGGGATTAGTTGATAATCCCCGTCAGCGAGAGTGGTCGAGTCTACATGAGATGCAGAATTACAAGTTATGGAATGCCTTTACTTTTATTTTACTTCCCGATAAAGTTGCAATCCAATATAAATAACATTTTATTTTGATGCATTTCCTAATTACCCTGTACTGGGCAGTCATTTATTGAGCACTAATAAGTTTACTTAGATTCATTAAACAACAAATTTAGCTAGGTTAAGTGTTCAATTAATAGCATGGGGCAACAGGTGGTGTGGTTTCCATTAATATTTATATTAAAAGCTTTACATATTAACCTCTCAATTTTTAAGTTACCATTACCCTATAAATCTAATATATTATATCTAATTTAATTAACATCTAAGTCTTGGTTGAAAATTTTAATAACATGCTATAATATTACAAAACAGGACCTTAATCTATTTTCATGATTTTAGAACATTTAAAACTGTATTTATTAATTATATTAAGGAAACTACTCCTTATTCCTAATAAAATTTATACAACAAGAAAATAATACTAGAGTATAAGGCTAATTATTTTTCTTCAATTCTACATGTTAAAAGAAAATTATTGGCACTGGTTTTACTAATTTATCATTTTTCTATGAATTATTATGTATTTCTTAAGTCTACAAGCAATTAACATTGGTATTTAAATTAGGTCATCAAACATTCAAAAATTGAAGTCGACCTTTAAAGCAAAGTTGCAGATCTTTGTCTAAAGATTCTAACAAAATTTAGTTTACTATTTTATGATTTTTCCTTGAAGAGATATGGTATTTCTAAGTTGACAGCAAAAATTACATAAGGAGGTCCCTGGGCACTATTCCTCTGAGTCTATGGCTTTGCACTTAACCCCCTGGATTTCCTTTCCTTCTAACCCGAGGTCCCTGGGCTGGGAACCGAACAGAGCAAAGCGGTGGCGGCCGTGTTCCGGCGACGGTGATCACCGGCGATGAGGTCTGAGGGGAGGAAAAGGAACAAGAGCTCACGAGGGTTCTTATGCACCACGTGTCGAGAGCTGAGGTGGTCGGATGGGTAGAGTTCGACGGAGACCCGAGACGATGGCGGCGGGGTCAACGTCGACGGTGAGGCTCCGGCGATGAACGTGGGCCAAGATCCTGCGCACGAGAACCAGTGAGTCGTGGGGAACGTGTACGTGCCATCAATTTGATGAAAACATGCTGGATCGAGGGAACTCGACGGAGACCGATGCGGCGGCGGCGAGGAAGAATGCCGGCAAGCGTCGGGAAAGCACTGTGATGCACTAAAGAGCCAAGGGAAGGGTCGTACAGCTTCAGGGTGATGATGTGGTGCTGGCTAGGGTGTCGTGGTGGTGTGAGAGTACCTGGAGCGAGCTGCCCACGGTGGAGGCCGAAGGCGACGGCGGCGGCGCTCGTCGAGGACAGGGTTCCAGTGGAAATTGGGGAGGATCAGGGGGTCGTCGAGCACGAGTAAGTCACGGGGAAGCTGGTGCGAGAGTTGGCTGGGGCGGAGGAGGTCCGGTGTGGGCTGCCCACGGGCGTGCCGTGCGCGGCCGGAGTGGAAGGGAACGACGGTGGCGGAATGCAGCTCGAGTACTGGAAATTGGACGCTGGGGTTAGCAAAACAGCAGGTGGGTGTGGATGTGGTGCTGCTGCGCGCGAGAGAGAGGGAGTTAAGGCACCAGGGTGGCCTGTCCACGGTGACCAGGAGGTGGCGGCCGGCGGTAGCCTCGGGTTACCGTGGCGCGCGCGCGTGAGGCCAGGAAGAGAGAGGGAAGAAGTCGAAACCGGGAGGGGATGACGCGTGGGAGGTTGTAGCAGCTGGAGGTGGCGCTCGGGTGGTCTGCGCCGGCGGTGAGCGGCGGTGGCAGGGCGGAGCAGAAGGGAAGCGGCGCGTGCCAGAGGAAGACGAAGCAGGGAGATGTCAGGAGGACTAGTTCGTAATTTCCAAAGAGTTCAGGGACCCCTCTGTAAACTAAAGTTTTCCCACTGCTACAAGGGTCAAATGGAAAAGTGCTCAACATGAAAGTTGTAGAGTTTTTCAAACTCTACAATATTGCTTTAAGGCTTGGGTTTAAAATCTCAAAGGGTATGGTTTTATTTTGAGTTTTTGAACACAATTCAAATTATAAACTTTGTCTTGTAATTTAAACAAAATGCTTTAATGCTTAGGGTCTTTTTGCAAGTTTTTCTGCAGTCATCATTACTAGTTCTTTTTACACTTTAATCCTTAGGTAAAACTAAGTTTTACTTTTATCTTTTTACCATTTCACATGTAAGTCCTTATATGTTTGTATTAATTACATAAAGGTCCTTAATTTCATATAAAGTCTATTTCCCTTAGTGTTTATTTAACTTTTGCTCTTTTCTTTTCTATAGCCATCTAAAATTTGACACTTAGGATCATTTTCACATACTTGCACATGAAACTTTATAAAACTTATAATTTACAAATGTACCCTTATTACTTTGTACAACTTGTATACACTATATCCTGCTTACATATATTACACCCAAACTTAGTATCTAGTTGTCTAACTACCTGGATATCACAGCTTTTGTGACTAACGTGGTGCTAGTACTTCCTTGTTCCAGCCCACCTACAGCTCCACATATTCGACTACAGCTCCGCAGGTCTTGTTGCGGCAGCACTGATACACTTTATTCCACGGTTGCGGACTTGTTAGTTGCCGTCCCCTCCTGGCAGCAAGGTAAGAATTGGTAAGAGCTTGTGCAACAGGTTGAGAGTGAGCGCCTTGCAATAGCTACACCCTATTAGCTGTAGGGATTTTACTCCTTCACTTGTTTTTCTTGTTGTCCTTATTTTTCTCACCATGGCAGGCTCCGAGGAGGAGGATCATAGCTTGCGGTAGTCTCCACGTACCAGGGGCATCATACAACATTTTGAAAGGCAAGTGCAGCGGCACACAGAGAGACTTGATAATGATATGCAGGTGACGAATGATAAGATTGGACAATTGGAGGCTACGCAGATTGCCACCAACACCAAGCTTACGGGCTTGGAGATAGCAGTCAGAAATATTGACAAGAGTCTCGCTGCTCTTTTGCGAAGACCAACGAACAGCGTGATGATTGGGTAGATGAATATATTGCTGATACTGAACAAGATGAATAAGACGCTCACCATCGCCGATGGCTATGCACTAATCGTAGAGGTATGGGTGGTTTTCTCCAACGTGAAGTACACAACAATGATGATGCTTTCAGCAAGATTAAATTTAAGATACCTCCTTTTGATGGTACATATGACCCTGATGCATACATTACTTGGAAAATTGCTGTTGATCAAAAGTTTGCATGCCATTATTTTCCTGAGAATGCACGTGTTAGGGCTGCTACTAGTGAGTTCACTGATTTTGCTTCAGTTTGGTGGATAGAACATGGCAAGAAAAATACTGATGACATGCAACAAACTTTGGATGCTTTGAAACGGGTCCTGCGGGCCAGATTCGTTCCTTCTTACTATGCACATGATCTGCTACATAAGTTACAACAATTGAGGCAGGGCACTAAAAGTGTAGAAGAATATTATCAGGAATTGCAAATGGGTATGCTACGTTGTAATTTAGTGGAGGGTGAGGAACCTGCTATGGCTAGATTTTTGGGAGGGTTAAATAGAGAAATTCGGGATATTCTTGCATATAAAGATTATACTAACGTAACCTGTTTGTTCCATCTTGCTTGTAAAGCTGAAAGGGAGGTGCAAGGACGACGTGCTAGTATGAGGCCTAATGTTTCTGCAGGTAAATCTATATCATGGCAGCCATGCATGAATACTTTTATGGGCGGACGTGCACCTGTACCAACTCCTGCACCGAGTCATGCAGCAGCACCTTCTCCATCCAGCGACAAGCCACGTGCTCCTCCCACCACTTCAGCAACCAAGACTGTCCAGAAGCTAGCAACTAGTGCTTCCTCAGTTGCATCCACAGGTGGAACAAGAGATGTCCAGTGTCATCGTTGCAAGGGCTTTGGGCACATGCAGCGTGACTATCCTAGCAAGCATATTTTGGTGGTCAAAGATGATGGTGCGTATTTCTCCGCTAGTGATTTTGATGAGGATACACTTGCTTTGTTTGCTGCTGACCATGCAGGTAACGAGGGAACACCAGAAGAATATATTGATGTAGGTGCTGCCGAACACTACGAGAGTCTCACTGTGCAGCATGTGCACAGACGGAGCAAAATCAGCGGCACACGCTGTTCCAAACCAAGTGTGTCATTAAAGAGCGTTCCTGTCGTATGATTATTGATGGAGGTAGCTGCAATAATTTGGCTAGCAGCAACATGGTGGAGAAGCTTGCACTCACCACCAAACCACACCCACATCCGTATCACATTCAATGGCTAAACAACAGTGTTAAGGCTAAGAAAACGAGGCTGGTGCGCATTAATTTTGCAATCGGATCATATCATGATGTTGTTGAGTGCGATGTTGTTCCTGTGCAAGTTTGCCATATTCTGCTTGGTAGACCTTGGCAATTTGATACAGATTGTGTGCATCATGGTAGATCAAATCAGTTTTCGCTCTTGCACCATGATAAGAAAATTGTGCTGCTTCCTATGTCTCCTGAAGCTATTGTGCATGATGATATTGCTAGAGCTGCCAAAGCTAAAAGTGAGAACAATAAAATTGTCAAGTCAGTTGCTAATAAGCAAGATGAGATACGATTGAAAGGAACTTGCTTGCTTGCTACTAAATCTGATATTAATGACTTGATTGCTACCACTTTTGTTGCCTATGCTTTGGTGTGCAAACATGCTTTGATTTCCATTCATGATATGCAGCACTCCTTGCCCCCTGCTGTCGCTAATATTTTGCAGGAGTATTCTGATGTGTTTCCAAGTGAAATACCAGCGGGGCTGCCATCAATACGAGGGATTGAGCACCAAATTGATCTAATTCCAGGGGCATCGTTGCCCAACCGTGCGCTGTACAGGACCAATTTGGAAAAATGAAAGAGATTCAGCAACAAGTGCAAGAACTACTCGACAAATGTTATGTATGTGAGTCCCTTAGTCCTTGTGTTGTTCCGGTTATTTTAGTCCCCAAGAAAGATGGAACGTGGCGTATGTGTGTTGATTGTAGAGCTATTAATAATATCACAATTTGATATCGACATCCTATTCCACGTTTGGATGATATGCTTGATGAATTGAGTGGTGCTGTTGTGTTTAGCAAAGTTGATTTGCGTAGTGGGTACCACCAGATTCACATGAAATTGGGAGATGAATGGAAAACTGCTTTCAAAACTAAGTTCGGGTTATATGAGTGGCTAGTCATGCCTTTTGGGTTAACTAATGCACCTAGTACCTTCATGCGATTAATGAACGAGGTTCTGCGTGCTTTCATTGGAAAATTTATTGTTGTCTACTTTGATGATATATTGATTTACAGCAAATCCATGGAGGCACATCTTGATCATTTATGTGCTGTTTTTAATGCTTTACATGATGCATGTTTATTTGATAACCTTGAGAAGTGCGTATTTTGCACAGATCGAGTATCTTTTCTTGGCTATATCGTTACTCCACAGGGAATTGAAGTTGATCAAGCCAAGATGGAAGCTATTCAGGGATGTCCTATACCAAAGACCATCACACAGGTGCGAAGTTGATCAGCACCTTTGCGGCACCGTTGAATGCACTTACGAAGAAGGGGGTGCCTTTTTCTTGGGGCACTACACAAGATAATGCGTTCACCATGTTCAAAGATAAGTAGACACATGCACCTCTCCTCCAACTTCCTGATTTTAATAAGACCTTTGAGCTTAAATGTGATGCTAGTGGAATTGGTTTGGATGGTGTTTTGTTACAAGATGGTAAATCTGTTGCATATTTTAGTGAGAAATTAAGCAGACCTATTCTAATTTATTCTACTTATGACAAGAAATTGTATGCTCTTGTGCGCACATTAGAAACATGGCAGCATTATTTGTGGACCAAAGAGTTTGTTATCCATTCAAATCATGAATCTTTGAAACATATTCGTAGTCAAGGCAAACTAAACCGTAGACATGCTAAGTGGGTTGAATTTATTGAATCTTTTCCTTATGTCATCAAATACAAGAAAGGGAAAAAGAACGTCATTGCTGATGCTTTGTTTAGGTGATATACTTTGTTGACACAACTTGATTGCAAGATTTTTGGTTTGGACACAATTAAATCACAATATGTGAATGATGCTGATTTTAAGGATGTCTTGCTGCATTGTAAGGATGGAAAAGCATGGAACAAATTTATCATCAATGATGGGTTTGTGTTTCGAGCTAACAAGCTATGCATTTCAGCTAGCTCCGTTCGTTTGTTGTTGTTACAGGAAGCGCATGGAGGTGGCTTGATGGGGCATTTTGGAGCAAAGAAGAAAGAGGATGTACTTGCTGGTTATTTCTTTTGGCTAAAAATAAGAAGAGATGTGGAGTGATTTGTTGCACGCTGCACTACATGTCAAAAAGCTAAGTCACGTTTAAATCCACATGGTTTGTATATACCTTTACCAGTTCCTAGTGCTTCTTGAGAGGATATTTCTATGGATTTTGTGTTGGGATTGCCTAGAACTAGGAAGAGACGTGATAGCATTTTTGTTGTTGTGGATAGATTTTCTAAGATGGCACACTTTATTCCATATCATAAAACTGATGATACTACACATGTTGCTGATTTGTTCTTTTGAGAAATTGTTCGTCTGCTTGGTGTGCCAAACACAATTATTTCTGATCGCGATGCCAAATTTCTTAGCCACTTTTGAAGAACTTTATGGGCACAATTGGGAACTAAGCTTCTATTTTTTAGCACTTGTCATCCCCAAACTGATGGTCAAACTGAAGTTGTTAATCGAACCTTGTCTACCATATTAAGGGCTGTATTAAAGAAGAATATTAAGTTGTGGGAAGAATGTTTGCCTGATGTTGAGTTTGCTTATAATCATTCCATGCATTCTACTACAAAGATGTGCCCTTTTGAGATTGTTTATGGCTTGATACTTCGTGCTCCTATTGATTTAATGCCTTTGCCCACTTCTGAAAAATTGAACTTTGATGCTAAGCAACGTGCTGAACTGATGTTAAAACTGCATGAAACAACTAAAGAAAATATAGAGCGCATGAATTCTAAGTATAAGCTTGCGGGTGATAAAGGTAGAAAGTAATTAATTTTTAAACCTGGTGAATTGGTTTGGTTGCACTTGAGAAAAGATAGGTTTCTTGCTTTGAGAAAGTCTAAATTGATGCCTCGGGCTGATGGACCGTTTAAAGTGCTAGAGCGAATTAATGATAATGCATATAAGCTAGACCTGCCTGTAGATTTTGGGGTTAGTCCCACATTTAACATTGCAGATTTGAAGCTATATTTAGGAGAGGACAATAAGCTTGAGTCGAGGATGACTCAAATGCAAGAAGGGGAGGATGATGAGGACATCGCCACCAACGATACATCCACATCTACACCAGTATCTACTTCGACAACACCACTTGGTCCTATTACTTGCGCTCGTGCTCGTCGGCTTACCCATCAAGTAAGTTCACTCTTAAGTTCAGGTTCATCATATTTAGACAATGGAGACACGTGCACTCTTATTTTATTCAGGAACAATGGATTGGATCAAAAGGGAAGAGGCATCGCCCAGGCTGGATTCGGACTGCAGGACAGACACAAATTATGACAGCCGCCACGACTTCATCCGCACTCCATTGTGGTCGTTCAAGTACTTCCTGGAAATCTTATCAAATCTACTTTCCAAAGGATCTGGAATCACCTCCATATCATTTTGGAGTCAACCGCAATCCTCGATTTACTACAGAGTCCTTTTCAGCCACGATGCTGCGTCACCCTATTTTGGCCCAACCTGCCGTGTATCAAGTTGAGTCCAATTCGGACGTGTCCTAGGGTTGGAACACGACCCCAGCACCCTTGTGATCATTCTTCCACTTCTTTATAACCTTTAGCCACCGCCAAGAACAGTGGGGTTTTATTAGATGCAAGTTTAGCTTTTGCTACTTCCTTATAGGCGCGCGTGTTGATCCAGCCGCCTGTCTACTTGTTTCCTGAACCCCACCGTATTGAGATTCAGTTTGAGATCTACAATTACATCTCGTAGTTTCAGTACTTGTTCTACTTGTTCTTGCTAGTTCTTCGATTGCTTACAGGACGAATGCCCTCGTGGCCAGGTGTCGTGCTCCACAAGATCGCGACGACCATAGGAGGTGGTGTATCGGTTGCTAAGGCACAGCATCCTTGGAAGGCTATAGTCGAGCCGTGAATGTCATCTCCTCCATCAATTGAGTTATCCCACGCCTCTTATCAAAAGATCAAGAACATACCCTAGCGGGTTCTCGTCAGTTAAATAACCTGCGGTGGCTTGGCAATTACTATGCGGAATACGAAGAGTTTTTGTCAGAATAAGATTTGTTTTGAGTGGTAAATTTGGGTTACTTTGGAAAAGTTATTTGCTTAATAATTTTTTAGGGATGCTATCCCAAAACAAGGGGGATTCAAATTTCTGAAGCAATTTACTCATTTTAACTATCAAATCAAATTGTTAATTTTTTACACAATTCATGCCACGACTCTTTGGATCCTTTTTCCAAACCATGGGATTTGAATTCAAGGCTCGGCGGCTGCAAGACACGTGTCATGAATGGCTTATTTTTTAAATTTTTGGAAGATAAGAGTAGAAGATTCAAGACTAGTTTGATCCTCGGCCTAATTCTTCGATTTAACCTAAGGATTGGAGGCTACTCCATGTGGAGTGCGAGTTTCATGGCACCCCAGATAGAAGAAGACTTGAAAACTACATAGGGCATGAGCACCTCACAGCCTCGATAGAACCAAGGAAGTACTCAGAACATACCTTCAAGGTGAAGTTCGGAAGAACTCAAAGACGCCTTCCGAAGTACTCGAATGCCTCCAATACTCGACTACAAAGAGCTCAAGAGCTTGTTAGATCCGGGGCCACGGGACTGCGCACATAGCGTACATTTTCTAGGATAAGGGATGGGACATGGCTCACACCCTACACCAGTTGTAACTACTCGTACAAGAGTGGGACTAGTCGGAACAAAAGGAAACCACTTGAGTAGTACTTGGGTAGGACTCCTAAGCTAGTATTTGGCTAGGATTGTCTTGTAGCGCTGCCGCCCTAGACTATATAAGGGCGGGCAGGGAATCCCTCTAAATGGTCCATATCTAACGCAATACAAACCACCACACAGAATGTAGGATATTACACATACTGCGGCCCAAACCTGCTAAAAGTTTCATGTTCCTTGCACCTTCCTGATCTCGGCGACACCCTACCTACAATCTACCACCTCAGGGATATCCCTCGGTGGGCTTAGAGGTTAAACACCGACAAAATATAAATAAACTATTATCATGATTTAGTATCATCCAATTCTGGGAACTGACACCTAGAAACAAATTTACCTAACAATTAGGCATGTAAGCTCGATCTCTTATTATGCGACTTTGTTGTCCTTGCTGTCCCATAGGTGTGGTTGTACCAAGAGCAGGGATGTCCACATCATTAAGATAGGTAGATTGGACCGAAATTCAAAAACCCCCTTTCTTTGGGATGAAATCCCTGAAAAATAGTTTAACAAATAACTTCCCCAAATAAAAACCTAAATTACCGCTGAAAACAAATCTTATCCTCAGAAAAACTATTTAGCTTCTATGGAATGACCTATGGCTCGCCGCTAGCTATTTAGCCACGTGGTGACTTAGGGTTACCCCATGCTTGCACATTCACTTCTTCGGTCTTTCACCTTCCTCTATTCCAAAGCCGCCACCATTTCCAGATCTAGATCTACGCTGCCTTCACCTCCTCTTCCCACCCGCCAAAAGTAGTCGCTGGCACCCCCCCCCTTCTCTCCACGTCTTTCCCTTTCCCCCCTTCTCAAGACCCCAAGCGCACGTGAGTGAAGTGGCTCATGACATTAAGGATGGGTGGCAAGAAAGGTAAATTTCTTGCAGCAACGAAACGGTCCAAAACGCCCCAAAACATGAGTTTAGGGTCCAATGGGGTGGATCGGATGTGTTCGTTGTGAAAAATTTAGACATGACTTCGTGGCACGAACTTATGCACTAATTGCACCAATTCAGCCCGTTTTGCAACAACTTCCGTGCAGTATCGAAACAGTCCAAAATGCCCCAAAATATGAATTTAGGGTCCAATAGGGTGGATCGGGTGTGTTCGCTGTGAAAGATTCTGACATGACATCATGGCACAAACTTGTGCACTAATTGCACCAGTTCGGCCCGTTTTGTGCCGACTTTCATGCAGTAATAAAACGGTCCGAAACGCCTAAAAACATGAGTTTAGAGTCCAATCGGATGAGTTCGTTGTGAAAAAATAGGACAAGACTTTGTGGCACAAACTTGTGCACTAATTACACCAGCTCGGCCCATTCTGCACCTACATTCATGCAGTAATGAAATGGTCCAAAACGCTCCAAAATATGAGTTTATAGTCCTATTAGACCTGATCATGGGCTGCCCAACCTGACCCGCCCGAAAAAACCCAACCCGACCCAACTCGACCAATGTATGGGCCGAGCTTGGGGCAAAATTTTTAACACAAAACCCGAAAAAGCCTAACCCAACCTGACCCGAAAATTATACTTAAAAAATCCGGTTTTACCAGACCCGAACCTAACCCGACCTGACCACATGTCGGTACGTTCATTGTGAAAAATTCCAACACGACTTCATGGCATGAACTTGTGCATTAGTTGCACAAGTTCGGCCTGTTTTGCATAGAATTTCTTGTAGTATCGAAACAGTCCAAAACACTCCACAACATGAGTTTAGGGTCTAATGGAGTGGATCGGGTGCATTCATTGCGAAAGATTCCGACACGACTTCGTGGCATAAACTTGTGCACTAATTGCACCAGTTCGGCTCATTTTGCACCAACTTTCGTGCAGTAATGAAACGATCCAAAACGCCCCAAAACATGAGTTTAGGATCCAATCGGGTGGATCGGATGCATTCGTTGCGAAAAGTTCTGACAAGACTTCATGGCACGAGCTTGTGCACTAAATGCACTAATTCGGCCCATTTTGCAGCGAATTTCTTGTAGTAACAAAATAGTCCAAAATACCCCAAAACATGAGTTTAGGGTCCAATGGGGTGGATCTGGTGCCTTCGTTGCGAAAAATTCTGACATGACTTCGTCGCATGAACTTGTAAAATACTTGCACCTGTTTGGCCCGTTTTGCAACAACTTCTGTGTAGTAAAAAAACATCCGAAATGCCCCAATACATGAGCTTAGGATCCTTTGGGGTGGATCGGGTGCGTTCGTTGCGAAAGATTCTGACATGACTTTGTGGCACGAACTTGTGCACTAATTGCACCAGTTCGGCCCGTTTTGCATCGACTTTCATGCAGTAACAAAACAGTTTGAAACACCCCAAAATATGAGTTTAGGGTCTAATCAGGTGGATTGGATGGGTTCATTGTGAAAAATTCTGACAAGATTTCATGGCATGAACTTGTGCACTAATTGCACCAGTTCGGCCCATTCTACACCTAATTTCATGTAGTAACCAAATGGTCCAAAACGCTCCAAAATATGAGTTTACAGCCCAATGGGGTGGATTGGGTGCATTCGTTGCAAAACATACACGACTTTATGGCATGAACCTCGGCATCAGTTGCAGGCCCATTTTGCACCGAATTTCTGGCAGTGATGAAACGGTCCGAAACGCCCCAAAACATGAGTTCCAATCAGGTGGATCGAATGCGTTCGTTGTGAAAATTTTTGACAAGACTTCATGGCACGAACTTGTGCACTAATTGCATCATTTTAGCCCGTTCTACACCTACTTTCATGCGGTAACAAAACGGTACAAAATACCCCAAAACATAAGTTTATATATAGTCAAATGGGGTGGATCGGGTGTGTTCATTGCAAAAAAATTCTGACGCGACTTTCTGTCATGAACTTGTGCATTAGTTGCACCCGTTCGGCTCGTTTTGCATCGAATTTTTTGTAGTAATGAAACGGTCCGAAATGCCCCAATACATGAATTTCTTGTTGCAAAAAATTCCGACATGACTTCGTGGCATGACCTTGTGCACTACTTGCACCAGTTGAGCCTATTTTGCAACGACTTTCGTGCAGTAATGAAATGGTCAGAAATGCCCCAAAACCTGAGTTTAGGGTCGAATAGGGTGGATCGGATGCGTTCGTTGCGAAAGATTCTGACACGACTTCATGGCAAGAACTTGTGCACTAATTGCACCAGTTTGACCTATTTTGCACCAACTTTTGTGCAGTAACAAAACGGTCTGAAACACCCCAAAATATGTGTCAGACCCGAGGTCACTGGACTGCGCACATAGCATAGAATATTCTGGAATAAAGGATCCTACCTTTGTAATTTCAGATTGGTTATTATCTCCATATTTGCAATTGAGTTGCTTGTTCTTCGATTGCTTGCATGACAAATGACCTAGTAGCCGGGTGTTGCGGTCCACAGGATCGTGGCAGCCGTTGGAGTTGGTGTATTGATAGCTAAGGCGCAGCATCCTTGAAAGGTTGTAGTTGGACCGTGAACGTCGTCTCCATCCACCAATCGAGTTATTCGTCATCTCTCACTGAAAGATCGGGAATAAATCCTAGCGGACTTCCAATCCTTCGCTATTTTTTTAATTTTCTATAGTCCAGAAAAAGCTAAAAAAATATTTAGTAGATTAGTTTACTCACAATCCAGTAGGCCCTTTGAGCCTTTACTTGTACTGCTTACACTAAAAAAATTATTTAATCTATGACGATTAAATTTCATCATAAATTACTGATAAACCGTTATAAAACAACACCTGTGACGATCTCAAATTTTGTGATGTATTAAGCTTCACAGATTACACCGCGTGATGTTTTAACGAAATCATCATAGGTTAGTTTAATCCATGAGGTTTTAAAACCGTCATAAAATATCCTCGGGCCCAGCAGCCCAACTCAAGCCCATTTTATGTGACGAAAATAAACGTCACGGATTCAATTGCCATGTCACACATAGATGATATGGAGGATGACGTGGTTGATGATGTGGATGGTGATGTTGACGTGTCTGGTGACGTGGCCAATGACATGGCAGCTGACATGGCAATGATGTGGTTTGGGGATGACATGTACATTGACATGGCTAATGACGTGGCTGATAACGTCACCACCACAGCCTATTTGTGGACAGGCCCAATTCAGAGTTGGGCACTAAGATGGGCCAAATTTAGCAATACACAGCCCAAATAAAAAATTAGCCCACCGGTTTTCCTATCCCATGTGTCAAAACAACACTTCCAGCCAGAAATCACAGCAAACAAAAAATAAAACCCATTTTCAAGAGAACGCATCAATTGCTTAATTAGTACAATAATTAATTACAACAATACACAATAATTATATTTACATATTACACAAATATTAGGCAGGCACAGAACAGCACTTTTGTAGCACTTTGTAGACTAACAGCAATTTTTCTCCACTCCAAATGATTTGGTAGGTAAAGTAAATCCGATTAGTATATAGGAAGTATATAAGCGTCGCTAAATACTAAGGTAGTAGATTTCAGATTACATAGGACCACACTGGTTTATAAACATTTTGTAGCTAGCACCATTTTATTCTAGAATCTATTTTTCCGTGATAATCAATGCACAATTAAGTGATCAATCAACCTATAAAGCCAAATGTTTCGTTTTTTAACTTAGGGAAATGAACACTAGTAAACTCTGAACAAATGGTTAAGCAAAAAGATTTAACAATCTAAAATACTTATCACTAGCCTATAGATCGAGCGTACGCGCAGCTATTCACTTACAGAAAATGGCCAAACAAAAAGAATTAACAAACATGGTATATTGGATCAGATAAAGCAATGACACAAGCAAACAAGCATGATATATTGGATCAGATAACACAAGCATAGTATATTGGAAAAGGCAATGCAGCACTTACTGGATGAAGCTCCAGGATTCATTCAGTGTTGGAGATTTAGGATTCGGTTTCACCAGCAACAGCACCTGCACACCAAAAGTAAAGAAAGATCAGAGTCAGAGATGAGTACTTCAGCAATGAGTAGTGAGATAAATAATTACTTCCTCTTCCTAGAAGCTAGAGAAAATTGAGCCATATCAGTACCCATCAGCTAGAGAAATTTTAGTGTTTCTAGCAGAGGAGACAAAAAAAATGCAAGATCGAGCATCAGAAAGTGAGTATTCTCACATATCGAAGTGTTGCTACCTTCAGCTCGATGTTCATGAGCTTACTGGGGAATTTGCATGGCAGGTTGTAGAGCGGCGTGCCCTGCATCAAAATTGTGACGAGAACAAATAGTAATTACTAGTATGCCGAACAAATGTAGAAAAGGCACTAACGAAGAAGCTTTGGCTGGTAACAAAGTTTTGGCAGGTATGTTTGTAGAGTAGATGACAAGGAGGTTCACAGTGAGAAAAAATTACCCCTAAACAACATGCAGTACTAAGTAAGATGTGCTAACGAAGGAACATATAATAGCACAGCCATGCACGGGCACCCTTTCTTCTGTACAGGAAATGCCAAGACTTCATCAGTAATACCAAACTAGTGCCAACTCGGCGAATCGGTTCATCCCCACCTACCAATCTATCATATCTTCATTAACAACACTAAGTGAACCCAAGACTACACAGAAGCATAATTACTAGAAAATGATAATTGGATGCAACAAACCACTTGCACAATGCACAATAATCATTAGTGCAAAATACAGTTAATTAGTTTGTCCAATTTTATAGCATAGAAAAAGGGAATTGCAATGAGGATCGGGGAATGTATAATCTAAGACCTGCTTGCTGCTTGGAAGCCGCACCAGCATCCCAGCTCCACGCGCCCCGCGCTAGCCTCCAGGCTCCAGGCACCACCGCGTGCCCGCGCCGTGCCACCGCCTGCGCGGAGGCCAAGCTCCAGAGGCTGCCGATGCGCGGCTCACCCACGCGAGGCCGCCGGCCTCTACGTGTCTGAGCCACACTAGAGGACAAGTCAGGCGGTGCCTAATTCCAAGACGCGTCGAAGACTGTCAAGGTCATCTTTGGCAGCAAATCGGGCTTCACTTCCAAATGAGCCCAAAAGCTAACACTATGCGAGATCTTTTCTATTGAGCTAGCAGTACCACGACCACTCCAATGGTCGGAGGTCCTGATGAGGATATCACCTGCTCGAATACAACCACATTGGCAACTTTTGATTCAAAGGTGAAATAATTCTTTGTTATGATTGTATTTGATAGATTTGATGAATTAATGCTACGCCATGATGTGTGTTCATTGTCATTTTTAGAAATATATACATGGATCAAAAAGAATATTAAACACACATGGAAGGCATGGAGGACCAAAGAAGTTGATTGGAGACCAAGTCCAAGTATTCCTAACGTCCTCCACCAAGCCACCACGTCACTTTTGGCCCAAGAAAAGAAAGAGATCAAATCCAACACGTTTGAGGGCTGGATTCGGACTGCAGGCCGGCGACAACTTGTGACGATGCCACGACTTCATCCGGATTCTGTTTTGAGCGTTCAAGTACTTGATGGAAATCTTATAAAGTCTACTTTCATATGGATCCGGACTCATATCTATATCTTCTCCAAGACGGCCGCAATCGTTGATCTGCAGTAGAAACCTTTTCTGTCCATGGTGCTGCGTCACCTGATTTTGACCTGGTGGGCCGTGTATAAAGTGGGGCCTAATAGGAGTGCATCCTAGGTTTAGGGATGACCCCCACCACGTGCTGGTCATTCTCCGCCCTCCCATATACCTCCATAGCTGACACAAACAGATTGGATTTTGTTTTGTTGAAAGTTTAGCTATTGCTATTTGCTTATCGACTAGATCATCCGTTCTACTCGATATTTGCAATTGAGTTGCTTGTTCTACTTGTTCTTGCTTATTCTTCGATTGCTTGTAGAATGAGTACCCTAGTGGCTGGGTGTTGTGCTCCACAAAATTGCAGCAGCCGTCGGAGTTTGTGTACCGGTTGCTAACGTTCAGCGTCCTTGGAAGGCTGTAGTCGGGCCGTGAACATCGTCTCCATCCACCAATCGATTTATCCATCCCCTCTCATGGAAAGATCGGGAATAAATCCTAGCGGGTTCACATCAGGTCCCTATCTTGTTTTCAAGAGATGATCCATGGACTAGCTTCTCAGAGCCGGGAAAATTTCTGCTCGTGCTGGATCCTATGGTGGCTAGCGTTAGGCTCACCAGAGTACTCATCGACGGAGGAAGCGGCCTCAATCTTCTCTTCGCAAGTACCTTGCAAAAGATGAGCTTGGACATCACGGACATGCTCACCCCAAGCAAAGCTCCCTTCTATGACATCATGCCAGGGAATTTGGGTACACCACTCGAGACTGTGACCCTCCCGGTGACCTTCGACACGAGGGAGAACTACAGGACCAAATACATCAAGTTCGAGGTGGCAAACTTCGAATCTTTGTACCACGCCATCCTGGGAAGACCCGCATTGGCCAAGTTCATGGCCATGCCCCACTACGTCTACGTACTTCTCAAGATGCTAGGAAGGAGTGGCGTGCTCACCTTCCGTGGAGACTTGAAGAAGTCGTATGACTGCGACCAGGAGGCTATCGAGTATGCTTCGACATCGCGCGTGCTGAATCCTTCTTTAGAAGTACTCGTGGCCGCTCAACAACTCTCCTAGTCAGGCCTGGAGATCCTGACTAAGAAGGCGAACCAGACAAATATAAAGGCTACTAGGGAAGTCACCCTCAAAGCAATCCAGCTGCAAGAAGGTGACCCGTCCAAGATAGCCCTAATCGACACAGGGCTCGATGACAAATAGGAAAGCGCGCTCATCAGTTTCCTTAGGGCTAACGGAGACATATTCACATGGAAACCAGCGGATATACCAGCCGTGCCCAGGAAGTTGATCGAGCATAGACTAAAAGTAAACACTAAGGCTGTTCCTAAGAAGCAGCGACTTCGTAGGTTTGCTCCAGATAAAAGGGAGGCGATAAAAAAGGAGATAGCTAAATTATTCGCGGCTGGCTTCATGAAAGAGGTGTTCCACCCAGAGAGGTTTGCTAATCCTGTTCTTGTAAAAAAGAAGAATAATAATGAATGGAGGATGTATATCAATTATACCAACCTCAACAAGCACTGCCCAAAGGATCCTTTCGGGCTACCACGCATCGACCAAGTCATTGATTCCATTGCCGGTTGCGTACTACTTTGTTTCCTTGATTGCTACTCGGGCTGCCATCAGATTGCCCTCAAGGGAGAAGACCAGATCAAGACTGCTTTCATCACCCTGTATGGTGCATATGCTTATACGACCATATCCTTTGGGTTGAAACATTCAACATCCTATGGAAGTTCCGATGGAAGCTCAACCCAACCAAGTGAGTCTTTGGTTTACCATTTGAGAACTTACTTGGTTTTATCATCAGTCACCAAGGGATTGAAGCCAATCTGGAGAAAATCACTGCCATCAGCGATATGGGAGCTCCAGCTATGGCAGAACCGCCTGAATTATTCCGGCTCAAGTGCGCTATTCATCGCTATATAGCCAATACTAACTCAACGCACTTCAAACGGAACAACCCATTGGTCTGTCGAGTCTCCGCTTGATTCAAACACGGTTCAACAGGATCAAAGCAGGTTTATCTCGCACGAAGGCGAGTATACAATCACATCACAGCTCACCAACTTTTAATTATAGAATATTAAACATTATTACAAACCATTTCAAACTTTTATTAAATTTATACAAGCATTGTTTAAAGTGACAAGCTAAACAGCTTGTCCAGCTTCACAGCGGAAGGAAATAAACACGTGACTACACACATCGCGAAGGTTGACATCATGCTCAGCCCAAAGCCTGGTATCACTCAGAAGGGTCACTGCCAGCCGGGGACGGATCCCACTCCACGGACCAGCCATACGGAACAGAAGTTGGCCATGCAGAGCTATCCGTGGGGTTCTCGAAGGTTATACCTGAAAAATTCACTAACAAGACTGAGTATACTAATACTCAGCAAGGCTTACCCGAGATTAGGGTATACTTTGCCCATAACTAGACTCATGAAGGCTTGTAACGGTTCCAGGTTTAATTTCAGCTAAAAAGCAACAAAGAATATGAACTAATTTCTCATATTTTAGCTGTCAGGTTCTAGTTTCATTAATCATTCTAGGTTAGCACCTATACTAGACAATCAATGTAGAGATTAACATCCATCCAGATTATTTCATAATGATTATTGTTCTTACTCTATGTGGTAGAAGGAATAAGCAGTCTCAATCTCCGCGAGAAACGGACGATTCTGAATCGAATTTCATAACCTTGCAAGGATAAACCTAACTCATACGCTTGGAACATCCAAAGATTATTCCAAAGCAACCGTTTCCCTCATATTCCGGGTTATGGATCAGGGCCACCACAAGCGACTGCAGGACCGTACGCACACCAATTGTGCAGGACATACGTCTATAGCATGTGGCAGAACCAACCTGAATTATACCGGCTCAAGTACGTGAGTCCATTCCTGAGGGCTCCAACGTGCTTCAAACGGTATAATCCCTTGGCCTGTCGGGTAACGTCCCGATAAACCACCGATACACAGGATCAAATAAGGTTACCTCACACGAAGGTGAGTCCAGAGATACAATCATCATCATATTTTTACATTACAAGGATTTATATTACAAGAGTTTCCAAAAGAAGTACGAAGTTTCAAGTCTAGAGAAAAGATTACAAACCGTTAAAGCTATGGCTTTTAGCAGCGGAAACATACGCAATAATTTACGGCACGTCGTCAAGACGGATGTCATGCTAAGTCCAGGCACGACATTACTCGGTATCATCAGTGTTGGCCAGGGATGGATCTCACTCCGTGGACCAATCTCATGGAAGAGCACAGGGCCAAGACAGGGGAAGAGTAGGGGCTTCAAAGACTTTACCTGAAAAACATAAAACTAGCAAGGCTGAGTATACTAATACTCAGCAAGGCTTACCCGGGATTGGGTATACTTTAGCCCATAACTAGACTCATGAAGGCATTGTAAGGGCTCTGGGTTTATTTTCAGCTGAAAAGCAACAAAGAGTATAACCTACTTTCAAGTTTTAGCTTTCAGATTCTAGCTTTATTAGCCATTCTAGGTAAGCACCTATACTAAACAAGCAAGATAGAGATTATCATTCATCAAGATTATTCCATCAACAATTACACTTTTTACTCGATGTGGCAGAAGGAATAAGCAGTCTCAACCTTTGTGAGAGGCGGACGATCCGAATCGAATTTAACCCTTGCAAGGTAAACCTAACACACACGCCTGGAATGCCAACAGGGCGTTCCGAAGCAACCGTTTCCCTCATATTCCGGGTTATGGATCGGGGCCACCACAAGCGACTGCAGGACCGTACGCACATCACTCGTGCAGGACATACGTCTGTAGCGTGACTACAAAACCCGTATTCCTGTCTGCCATGCAGAACGTACTCCCACACGTCGGTGCGTGTAAACATAAAATAAAAGTCGAGTGGTGGAGACGCGTTCCATTCGCCGGGCCAATCGGGTACTAGGCTTACCGCTTACCATATTTCGCGGCATGTGGCTAGTACTTTCAAACGCTTAGCCACCACTACCACACACTGCGACCTTAACATCTTTTATCAAAACAAACAGGGTAAACCTCCAGGTCATGATACTGCGCATGACCTTGTCCATTATCCTTATGATGATTGCAAAATAGTAAACATGCAACTCCTATATCGCGCGAGTGACAGGAAATCACTCGACTTTTGCCGGTCCTATTAGCAGAGCATCTATTCGATAAGGACTCAGGCACAATACATCGATTCCTAGTATCAATGCATCTAGGGTTCCATTTCAACTCCTAGACTTAATGCAAGATATAATATATAAGTATAAAATTGTAGTAAATTGAAATACTGGGTTATGCAACGGGGCTTGCCTTCTTGAGTGGGGTTGGGGGTAGGAGTGTCAAAGATTTCCGAACCGTGGTTTGGAGCTTCAGTTAGAGCCTCAGCGACGTTTATCGGGTCTTCAGAAAACTCTTGGTCTTATTCCAGGACTAGCTCGTAGTCTCCGTCGTCGAGCGTTGCTGACTCTACATGATATGAAACGATTTAAGTGAGATGGTTCTTAAGTTAAGGATTTCACTTCATGATAAAGTTGCAATCCAAAAAATTAATCAATATAAACTCATGAAGCAGGGGGGGGGGGGTTTGATCCCAAGCTACCATTTAAACTTAAGTTAAGGGTATATTAATGGAATTACTTTGAAGTAATTTGAAAAGTTTTATTTTTATTTTAAAAACCATAAAGGTTCTAACCTTGAATTTTTGTGGTTAAGTTTATTTTCATTAGATAAGCTTCTTGTGAATTTTTCATAATTTTCTGGAAACAGAAACTAAAACCTTTGAATTTGAATTCAAACTTCAAGTTTAAATTCAAATCTTGATTAAACAGAACTTTAAATTCTTGAAAATTTAATTATGAACTAATTATCAACAAATTAGATTATGGTAAAAGTATCTAAACAGAAAAGCCTTAGGAACATGCTTAAACAAATTCAAACCACTTCAAATTTGATTTGCAAAAATTTAAAAGAACCTAAACTACAAAGCAATACTAAGCATGAAATTTTCACATAAGCTTACTCATGACCTAGACAGGCTTCATACCAAAAATCATAAGAAAATAAGTTTACATACAAAAGTTATTTCCAAGATACCCTTTTCCTTAACTTTTGAATAACTTTGAAATTATTTAGTTTCAAACCAAACTCTATTAACCAACGTTGTAGAGCTTGACTTCTAGTTTCCAACAAAACTGGTTTGATAATTTTTGGAGTTTCCTACAATTTCCTATTAATTTTACAAGTTGACAGCTAACACTAAACAAGAGACTTGCAAAGAGGCCCTCGGTTTCTTGCACAGGGGACCCTAGAACAGGAAAAGAAATTGCAGATGTGCTTGTGATATCCAGGTAGTTAGATAACTAGATACTAAGTTTAGGTGCAATATATGTAAGCAGGATAATGTATACAAGTTGTACAAAGCATAGGGGTATATTTGTAAATTATGAATTTTATAAGTTCTTATATGCAAATGTGTGAAAATGTGCATAAGTGTTAAAATTTCAGTTGGCTATCAAAAAGAAAAGAGCAAAAGTTAAATAAACACTAAGGAAAATAGACTTTATATGAAATTAAGGACCTCTGTGTAATTATTACAAACATATAAGGATTTACATGTGAAGTGGTAAAAGATAAAAGTAAAACTCAGTTTTACTTAAGGACTAAAGTGCAAAAAGAATTAGTCATGATTACTGCAGGAAAATTTGCAAAAAAAGACCCTAAGCATTAAAGCAATTGGTTTGAATTACAAGATAAAATTTATAAATTGAATGATGCTCTAAAGTTTAAAATAAAACTATATTCTTTGAGAATTTGAACTTGAAACTTAAAGCAATCTTGTAGGATTTGAAATTCTCTACAACTTTTATGTTGAACACTTTTCCATTTGACCCTTGTAGCAGTGAGAAAACTTTAGATTACAGTGGGGTCCTTGAACTCTTTGGAAATTATGAATTAGTCCTTCTGACACCCCCTGCTTCGTCTACCTCTGACCACGCCGCTTCCTCCTCTGCTCTGCGTCTGTCGCCGCCGCTCCACCGCCGGCACGGCTTCCCGAGCGCCAGCTCCTGCTGCATTTCTCTCCCACGCGTCGCCCTTTACCTCTCCCACCTCAGCTCCCTGCCTTCCCTGGCCTCTTCCGCGCTTGCCACGCGCACGCCGTCGCCGTGCGGCCGCCACCGAGCTGCCGCCGTGGCGAGCTCCAACCCGAGTGCCAGCTCCTATGTTTGCGCGCGCATCAGCACCACTGGGATCTCCTCGACCTATTCTAACCGTCCATTCCCTAGCTCCTCGCCTCTAGTCCCCGGAACGCCGTCGCCATCGCCGCCCGAACGCCGGCGAGCACAAGCTCACCGTCGTCCCGCTTCTCTGCAGCCGCTCCGCTTGCAACCACCTCACTGTTAGCTCCACCGCATCCTCGCGCAGCTGTTCGACCAACCAATTTCCCCAATCGGCCACCGTAGCACCGCCGCGCTGTTCTTCCCTCTCCGCCGCCTCGGCACCGCCGTGGGCAGCTCAGTCCGAGCCCCTTCACGCCACCTCTGTGCTCGAGCCTGCACCACATCACCACCACGACGCTCCCCAACCGGTCCATTAGGTGTCTAAGGCCTTACATTGGTCCCCCGACGAGCTCCCCGAGCTTCCTTGCCGCCGCCGTGACCAGTCCACCGTGGGGCTCCACCTTCCGGCCTTCCTTAACCCCAACTGACCCCGGCCTAAGCTCCAGCACATCCCCAGGCAGCTCCCCGACCTCTTCACCGTCGTCTAAAAGCACCAGAACGCTGCCTCACCGGACCACTTCGCCGCCGGCCGCAGGTCCTCGTCGCGCCGCCGCTCCGAGCCGCCTCTCTCCAATTCCCGGCTCGCACAGGTGCGCATCGAGCCCTGGATGCTCTCCCGCCCCTCTGCTCCCGTTCCCAGAGCTCGCCGTCGCCGGAATCGGCCGGTCAACGTCGGGTTTCTACCTTGACCAAAGGGGGGGAGTGGAGCAGGGACTGCGGGTTAGAAGAAACGAAAGATCAGGGGGTTTTGTGCTAAGTCCCAGGGACTAATGTGTAAACCTTGCTTGAGTTATTGCTGTGAACTTTGAAAATGCATAGAAAACAGAAGAAAAATCAGAAAAATGTGAAATTGGTTGGGTTGGAAACCTTATGATAAGCTCTGTAACTTTTATTTTATCATCAGGCCATGAAAGTACATAGTTTGTTCGGTATTTTAAATGCTAGTAAAAGGATGCATTAATTAAATCTTGTGATCTTTAGCCCTGTTACTGTTTAGTTTTTGGAGCATGTATTGTAGGCAATGTAAGTAGTTCTGTGTAAAGTTTGAGGCCTAGATCAGCTCTCTAGCTAGAGTAATTGGTTACTTTTGCTATAAGTTAGTAAAAGCTTGACAATTTAATTTCAGAAGTATTTATGCATATTTAGGAATGAAATTTTTACTATAGTCTGGTCTTTATGAGTGTGATATAACATAAAATTTTAGAAATAGAAACCTAATATAACTTAAATTATAAATGTTAAACTTAGATTGCAAGATAAGTCATAAATAATAATTGGAATGCATAAAAATTATGGAATTTTTCTAGAAAACTAGACTTAAGTAGTTTATGATGTTCTTAAATTGTGAACCCTAATTGTTGTATAAAAACCCTAGTCTTAATATAAAACTCCAATTATATCTTAATATTCAATGTTAATCTTAATTAGATTTGTGACTTAGGACTTTTAGAGTAAAATTACCATAAAACCTAACCATGATAATTAATTATTATCTTAATTTAAGATTTGGTTAATTAATTCAAGTTAACCATAGTTAAGTAATAACCTAAAGTTAAATTAAATGTTTGAGGTAACCCACCCGGCTGCCTAACGGACTATTAGTTTAATTAGTACTCGATAAATGACTGCCCAGTACGGGGTAGTTAGATTATAGTCATAATGTAATTTTCTTTAAGTTAGATTGCAACTTTATCGGGAAGTAAACTAAAGGTAAAAGCAAATAACTTGTACTTTGCATCTCATGTAGACTCGACCACGCTCGCTGACGGGGATATCAGTTGATCCCGGAACAAGAAGAAAGTTATTCTGAAGACCCCGGAATCTTGTCGAAGATTGCTTGCAAGCCCCGAACCAAAAGTTCGGAAGAAAATATTTTGACTAACCCCAACCCCACCAGCGAAGGCAAGCCCCGGACATAACCCCTACCTTATTACACTGCAATTTATATTACTTATATATATCTCTTTATGCATTAGGTTTTAGGAGTTGTTTGGAAACTTAATTGCATCACTCTAGGAACCAATGTAATGAACACTAGAACTAGAGTACGATTAGCTGCTCTGCTTATAAGACCGGTAGAAGTCGAGTGATTTCCTGTCACTCGCGCGACTTAGGAATTGTAATGATTTACATTCCGTTATCACTATAAGGATACCGGACGGGAGATTTATGAGGTATCATGGTCAAGATGATACCCGTCTGTGTTGATGAATTTGATAAGGTCGCAGTGTGTGGTAGCGGTGGTTAAGCGTTTGAAAGTACTAGCCACATGCCGTGAAATATGGTAAGCGGTAAGCCTAGTAACCGATCGGCCCGAGGAGTGGACATACCCCCCCACCACATGTATTTGCTTCTTTTGGTTACTTAGTTCGACGTGTAGGCATATGTGTTGCTGGACAACCAGGAGTACGGGTTTTGTAGTCGCGCTACAGACGTACGTCCTGCACTTTTGTAGTGCATATGACCTGCAGTCGCTTGTGGTGGCCCTGATCCACGAGTCGGAATGAAAGGCAAACGGTTGCTTCGGAATTACCCTGTGGTATTCCAAGCGTGTGTGTTAGGTTTACCTTGCAAGGGTTGAATCTCGATTCAGAATCGTCCGCCTCTCACGATGTATGAGACTGCTTATCCCCTTTATCACATAGAGTAACAAGCGTAATTATGTGATTAATAAAGATGATGTTTGAGTAAAGATTCTACCATGTTTGGATAGCTATAGGTGCTTACCTAGAATGGTTAATAACTAGAATCTGAAAGCTAAAACTTGAAAATAAGGATCTACTCTTTGTTGCTTTTCAGCTGAAAAACCCTACCCAAAGCTAAAAGCCAGCATGAGTCTAGTTATGGGCTAAGATATACCCAATTCCGGGTAAGTCTTGCTGAGTATTAGTATACTCAGCCTTGCTTTGTTGATTTACTTCAGGTAACCCTTCTGATGAGCCAGCATTCATTACACCGTGGCCCTACCCTTTGCCTGATGGTTGGTCCGTGGAATGGGATCCGTCCCCGGCCAACACAGAATCCGCCGAATGATGTCATGTCAGGGCTAGCGTGACATCTGTAATAAAGACGTGTATAATGTTTACGCTTTTCAAACTCCGCTGCTTTGAATTCAAACTTAAACCTGTTTTGTAATAATCTCTCTTTAATGAGAGCTAATGATGCTTTGTAAATTTATGTAATATCTCTGCCTGTGGTGTAAATTATTTTGGCATTGTATCTCTGGACTCACCTTCGTGTGAGGTACCTTGTTGGATCCTGCGTTCGGTGGTTTATCGGGACGTTACCCGACAGACCAAATAGTATTATACCGTTTGAAGTACGAGTTAGCCCTCCAGGAAGGACTAGCGTACTTGAGCCGGTATAATTCAGGTTGGTTCTGCCACAGCTGGTATCAGAGCTAACAAGTGTACCCCGGAGATATAATTAGCCTTAAAAAGTAATTCTTAGTATAAAATTTCATTAATCAAGTATTTGCGAACTACGTTGGTTCGTTAAGGATTATGTATAGTACGTAAGCCCTAGGGTAATACTACTATGGGAATTAAAGGTGGCCGTGATATATATATATATATATGACTAACTTCCAGCATTACTTTTCGGTTGAAACTTACTTTCATGCACAATTCAACTTTACATTATGTAACGACATCTTCGATCGGGAGGTAAGAAGGTAAGAATCCTCAGCCAACTGAGGGAGCTTGGCCTTCCCGTCGGTGATGCGAACCGAACGCTGATTCTCAAGCAGTGGCCTACTTGAGATGCTGCCAATGTACCAACCTCGGTTGACTACATTGGGAGTATATGGTTCGGCGCAGGGTATGGCGATCGCTGTTCATACCCCCGCATTTGGCGGTACCCCCGTGAATACGTTATCCAATAACGTATGCTAACGTTGTCTGTATGGCGGTAATTGTACAGATGCTGTTTCTATAGTGAACAGTAATAAATGGGGACGCTTTCATGACATGCTGGCATGAAAGGTTCATTGGATATATATATGCATTGTGGTTTTCTGCAGGTACACTAACCACGATTCCGAAACTAGGACGAATAGGATTTATCGACTAGTTAATAGTGAGAGACGTATTTATATTATGCCACCGTAACTAACCACGTAAGACCAAGATTACTTGGCAGTTATTTTTAGTTGTGAGATCGTTTAGTACGTGCATGCATAAATCCTGTAAGCAAACAAATTAAATGTTTAAATTGATATTTCCTAAGAAATAGGCAATGTGTCTGTATTTCTTAATTGGGTAAGTAAGAATCCTTAGATGGGTATCTTAGGCATCCATCTGATTTCCAGCCTTTGCTGTTATCAGAATTCGTTATCTTAATCCATTTTACCTTGTAAGCTTTCTCAACAGGGTAAAAATATCTTACCATTTGCATTGTTGTCGCAGATGGCTGCTCCTACTAGTACCTTTTGGGATCAGGAGGGGCACTTTCACACCAATGGCTTACATTGGGAAGGGTTTCCTCGTCTTTTGTGGGAATCCTTGAGTATGTTCCATTATACAGAGCCTCCTATGTATGATGGGGTAGAGTATCTTGAAGAGGGAGTTTTCCGCTGCAGGGTTAAGATGATAATTCCTCAACACCCTTTCCGCTCCTTATGGCCTCCCATAGAAGTGGAAGTGGTTGGATATCGTCTAGTAGATGCTCTTGAAACTGCTGCTTTAGAAGGAATCAAACTCTTCTGCAATCAACATCCGATTGAAGTTGCTGCATATCCTATTGGGTTATATCCTACCATAGACCCAAGTAATGCGGACTGGGATGTTCGGACAGACCATTTTGGTCATTTGTTAGGAGATGTAGCTGAAGAAACCGTCCGTATTGTTACCCGGTTTATGGAAGTGCAATACCGTTACCAAAAGCTACTGCGTCATGGGGTAAATCAGATAACCGGTGTGGCTCAAGGCCACTATCGGAATGCTGATCACCAAGTGACCCAGATAGAAGAATTGCAAGCTTTAGTAACCCAAAAGGATGAAATTATTGCAGCTAGGGATGAAACAATTCTTCACCGCGAAGATCAGATCATGGAGAGTGATCATCTTATTACTCAACGAGATGCTGTTATAGAATTTCTACAAGAGCATATTCATGATCTGATGCTCGAAGCGGATGATGCCCAAGCTCATATTGAAGAATTGCAGCAGCAACCCATCCTTCCTGCTATACCTCTAGTACCTGAAGAGGAAGAAGAAGAAGACCCAGAGGAAATTGAGGGTATTTCAGAGATAGATTCTGAGCATGGGGACCCCGTTATCAGTCCCCATCACTCTCTTTCTGGCAGTCAGTCTTCTGTAGGAAATTTTGACGATTTTTAGTAAAATCGTCAACTTTCGAGATGTAATCTAAGGGCATGTAATAGTTTAAGTAGTCGAACTTCATGCCATTTGATGTAATATAGATGGCCTATGTAGTTAACTTTCGACATGCGATGTGAGAACTATTTGAGTTAGCAATGTAATATAATTTCCGGTTTCGTCATCTTGTTCATTATCTTTAAAATTTTGATATGAGATGATTTGCGGAATATATGCATTGATTATGTCTTCTGAAATTGGGAGTAAGGATATATGGTTAATAATGGACATCTCCTTCATTTCAGATGGTTGGAGCTACAAGAGGAACCCCGGAGGGTTTCAGGGCTGATCAAGCCAGTGGTTCTCAGCAACCACCACCACCTCCTCCCAACCTTGCCGAAGTCATGGCTCGGCAAACGGAATTACTTAATATGTTGGTTCAAGCTCAACTGAATCAGCCGCAACAATTCCGAGGAGGCCGGGATGATCGTAATCCTCCTGTGGCTAGTTACCAGGATTTCCTCAGTACCCAACCGCCTTTCTTCAGTAAGGCAGAGGAACCATTAGATGCTGATGCCTGGCTCCACATCATTGAGTCAAAGTTCGCTCTCCTGACCATACCATGTGCGGATTCTAGCAAGGCTTCTTTTGCTGCTCAACAACTTCGTGGTGCGGCTAGAATCTGGTGGGACAATTTTTATGCCATGCAACCTGCAGGGCATGTCATCACATGGGATGAATTCCGAGTCGCTTTCAGAGCGCATTATATTCCCGCAGGATTATTGGAGCGAAAGCTTAATGAGTTCTTGGCTCTTACACAAGGTGCCAACACAGTTTTGCAATACGCCCAGAATTTCAATCATCTGTGCCAGTACGCAGGGTATCATGCAGATAATGATACCAAGAAGCAAGACCGTTTTCGCCGAGGCCTGAACACCAAACTCAAGGAACGCCTGAACCTTGTTAAGGCAAATACTTTCAGTGAGTTGGTTAACATGGCCTTGACTCAAGAAGACTGCATTGTGGCGCATTATGCCGAGAAGAAGCGGAAGAACCCTGCTGGGACCTCGAGTACTCAACCACCGAGGTATCGGGTTGTTCCCAATACGCCGCCCAGAGCACCACAACGCAATGCCCCTACGGGAAGATTGGTTTTTAGGCCGCCTCAGCAGCAAGGAAGGTTCAGACCTCCTGTGCCCCCGCAACAAGCACAACAATCTGGCCAACGGCCAAATATTCCGCAAGTGCCACAGAAGGGCAACAACTATCGTTGCTACAATTGTGGAAGTGCGGATCATCTTATTCGAGATTGCCCGCGGCCTAGGAAATCCAATCAAGGGCAGAGCTCCACCCAGGGAAACCAGAATAAGGGGAAGAAGCCGGTGATGCAAGTCCGTCAAGGACGGATTAACTTCACCACTTTGGCGGAACTTCCAGATGGAGCTCCTGTCATGTCGGGTACATTTTCTATTTACCATAAACCAGTTGTTACTTTATTCGATTCTGGAGCAACACATAGCTTTATTAGTAACAACTGTGGAACCCGACTAGGACTTGAATCTTGTTCTATCCAGGGGTCATATATGATCTCTACCCCTGGAGGAAAAATTACTTCCAACCAAATGAGTAGAAATGTACCACTTCAGTTAGGTAGTATAGAAATAAAAACTGATTTGGTGTTAATAAGTTTGGAGGGTATCGATCTTATACTTGGAACAGACTGGATGACTAAACATCAAGTCCGGTTAGATATCTGTTCCCGAGTGGTTGAAATCAATTCACCATATTATGGGAATACCACTCTTTATTTGCCCCAGCCAGAGTATCTGCACCCCTGCACATATGCTATCACAGATATTAAAGTCAAGGATATTCCGATAGTATGTGAATTTCCCGATGTCTTTCCCGACGATCTGCCTGGAATGCCACCAGATCGAGACATCGAGTTCATTATTGAACTTCAACCTGGCACTGCTCCAATTTCAAAAAGGCCGTATCGTATGCCTCCAAATGAATTGGCAGAACTGAAAGTTCAGCTACAAGATCTTCTTGATAAGGGTTATATACGCCCCAGTGCTTCACCTTGGGGTTGTTCTGCTCTCTTTGTCAAGAAGAAGGACGATAGTCTGAGGCTATGTGTCGACTACCGTCCACTCAATGCGGTTACCATTAAAAATAAGTATCCCCTTCCCCGCATTGATATCTTATTTGATCAATTAGCTGGAGCAAAGGTCTTTTCCAAGATTGATTTATGCTCTGGTTACCATCAAATCAAGATCAGGCCTTGTGATATTCCAAAGACGGCCTTCTCAACCAGATATGGACTTTATGAATATCTGGTCATGTCTTTTGGACTTACAAATGCACCGGCATATTTCATGTATCTCATGAATTCCGTATTTATGCCGGAGCTTGATAAATTCGTCGTGGTCTTCATCGATGACATTCTGATCTACTCCAGAACCAAAGAAGACCATGCTAACCATTTACGTGTCGTTCTTCAACGATTACGGGATCATCGCCTTTATGCCAAATTTTCAAAATGTGAATTTTGGCTGGATAGTGTGAAATTTTTGGGACATACTATCTCCAGTCAAGGCATATCGGTTGATCCAACCAAAGTTCAAGAAGTTATGGACTGGAATCCTCCCACCTCAGTCCATCAAATACGGAGTTTCCTTGGATTGGCAGGCTATTATCGCCGATTCATTCCAGACTTCTCCAAGATAGCTAAACCCATGACTGAGCTACTCAAGAAAGAAGTTAAGTTCCATTGGGACGAGAAGTGTGAGGAAGCATTTCACACTTTAAGAAAACTTCTGACGACTGCTCCAGTACTAGCTCAGCCAGATAGTAACCAGCCTTTTGATGTCTACTGTGACGCTTCCGGAATTGGCCTTGGTTGTGTTCTTATGCAAAACAACCGGGTTATTGCTTATGCATCCCGAGCACTCCGGACTCATGAGCAAAATTATCCAACACATGATCTTGAATTGGCAGCAGTTATTCATGCTCTCAAGATCTGGAGACATCATCTTATGGGCGCTAAGTGTAACATTTACACTGACCATAAGAGCCTCAAGTATATTTTCACTCAGGCTGATTTAAATATGAGGCAAAGGCGTTGGTTGGAATTAATCAAGGATTATGACCTAGAGGTACACTATCATCCGGGCAAAGCTAATGTAGTTGCGGATGCACTTAGCCGCAAGTCACATTGTCACTGTTTGACCGTATCCACTTTTAATGACACTCTTTGCCATCAAATGCGGAGACTCAATCTGGAGATTATTCCCCAAGGTAGTTTAAACTTGATCTCCATTGAGTCTACTTTGCGAGAAAAGATCGTCATGTCGCAGCTACATGATGAGGGTGTCAAAATTATTAAATCCAAGCTATCCCAGGGAGAAGCTAAATATCGGTGTTTTCACACTGATCGTCAAGGAGTCCTATGGTTCAACGATCGACTTGTTGTGCCTAAGGATCATCAACTTCGTAAGCAAATCCTCGACGAAGCACATTTGTCCAAATTCTCTATTCATCCTGGTAGCACCAAGATGTATCACGATCTTCGGCAACATTTTTGGTGGACCAGAATGAAGAGAGAAATTGCCAAATATGTATCTGAGTGCGATACATGCCAGAGAGTCAAAGCCAGTCATCTCAAGGCCTCTGGTACACTTCAGCCGTTACCCATACCATCATGGAAATGGGAAGACATTAGCATGGATTTCATTGTCGGTCTTCCCAACACATCTCAAAAACATGACTCCATATGGGTAATCATCGATAGACTCACAAAAACAGCTCATTTCCTTCCGGTGCATACCACTTACTCTGCTAAGAAGTATGCCGAAGTCTATCTGGAACAAATCGTTCGATTGCATGGGGTTCCTAAAACTATCATATCTGATCGTGGGCCCCAATTTATCGCACGGTTCTGGGAGCAGCTACAATCAGCTCTAGGAACCAAATTGATTCGAAGCTCTGCATATCACCCCCAGACTGATGGGCAGACTGAGCGAGTTAATCAAATTCTTGAAGACATGCTCCGAGCTTGTATTATTCACTATGGTACAAGTTGGGACAAGTGTCTTGCTCTAGCTGAATTTGCCTACAACAACAGTTACCAAGCTAGTCTTCAAATGGCTCCTTTCGAAGCATTATATGGTCGCCGATGCCGAACTCCTTTGAGTTGGTCAGAGACCGGTGAACGCAAAATCTTCGGACCAGACCTAGTTGTTGAAGCCGAAGATAAGGTTAAGGTTATTCAATCTAATCTTAAAACCGCTCAGTCCAGACAAAAGAGTTATGCAGATAAGAGGAGAAAACCTCTGCAATTCCAGATAGGAGATTTTGTCTATCTCCGAGTGTCACCTACCAAAGGTGTCCAACGTTTCGGCATAAAAGGAAAGTTAGCACCTCGGTATGTCGGACCCTTTGAAATTCTTGATGATTGTGGCCCAGTAGCTTACAAACTTCATCTTCCATCTCAATGGGCAGCCATTCACGATGTCTTTCACATCTCTCAACTTAAGAAGTGTGTCAAAGTACCCACAGAAATCGTTGAGACAGGTACCATTGAGATTGAACCTGATTTGTCATACATCGAACAACCTCTTCGAATTCTGGATACAAAGGAAAGATTCACCAGAAGAAGGGCAGTTAAGATGTACAAGATCGTATGGGATCATCACACCGAAGAAGAAGCGACTTGGGAAACTGAGTCTTATCTTCAACGGAATTTTCCCGATTTCCTTCAAGCCAATCCCCAAATCTAATTATCCAATTCTATTCAGCTTCGGAATCTCGGGACGAGATTCTTTTTAAGGGGGGGAGGCTGTGATATCCAGGTAGTTAGATAACTAGATACTAAGTTTAGGTGCAATATATGTAAGCAGGATAATGTATACAAGTTGTACAAAGCATAGGGGTATATTTGTAAATTATGAATTTTATAAGTTCTTATATGCAAATGTGTGAAAATGTGCATAAGTGTTAAAATTTCAGTTGGCTATCAAAAAGAAAAGAGCAAAAGTTAAATAAACACTAAGGAAAATAGACTTTATATGAAATTAAGGACCTCTGTGTAATTATTACAAACATATAAGGATTTACATGTGAAGTGGTAAAAGATAAAAGTAAAACTCAGTTTTACTTAAGGACTAAAGTGCAAAAAGAATTAGTCATGATTACTGCAGGAAAATTTGCAAAAAAAGACCCTAAGCATTAAAGCAATTGGTTTGAATTACAAGATAAAATTTATAAATTGAATGATGCTCTAAAGTTTAAAATAAAACTATATTCTTTGAGAATTTGAACTTGAAACTTAAAGCAATCTTGTAGGATTTGAAATTCTCTACAACTTTTATGTTGAACACTTTTCCATTTGACCCTTGTAGCAGTGAGAAAACTTTAGATTACAGTGGGGTCCTTGAACTCTTTGGAAATTATGAATTAGTCCTTCTGACACCCCCTGCTTCGTCTACCTCTGACCACGCCGCTTCCTCCTCTGCTCTGCGTCTGTCGCCGCCGCTCCACCGCCGGCACGGCTTCCCGAGCGCCAGCTCCTGCTGCATTTCTCTCCCACGCGTCGCCCTTTACCTCTCCCACCTCAGCTCCCTGCCTTCCCTGGCCTCTTCCGCGCTTGCCACGCGCACGCCGTCGCCGTGCGGCCGCCACCGAGCTGCCGCCGTGGCGAGCTCCAACCCGAGTGCCAGCTCCTATGTTTGCGCGCGCATCAGCACCACTGGGATCTCCTCGACCTATTCTAACCGTCCATTCCCTAGCTCCTCGCCTCTAGTCCCCGGAACGCCGTCGCCATCGCCGCCCGAACGCCGGCGAGCACAAGCTCACCGTCGTCCCGCTTCTCTGCAGCCGCTCCGCTTGCAACCACCTCACTGTTAGCTCCACCGCATCCTCGCGCAGCTGTTCGACCAACCAATTTCCCCAATCGGCCACCGTAGCACCGCCGCGCTGTTCTTCCCTCTCCGCCGCCTCGGCACCGCCGTGGGCAGCTCAGTCCGAGCCCCTTCACGCCACCTCTGTGCTCGAGCCTGCACCACATCACCACCACGACGCTCCCCAACCGGTCCATTAGGTGTCTAAGGCCTTACATTGGTCCCCCGACGAGCTCCCCGAGCTTCCTTGCCGCCGCCGTGACCAGTCCACCGTGGGGCTCCACCTTCCGGCCTTCCTTAACCCCAACTGACCCTGGCCTAAGCTCCAGCACATCCCCAGGCAGCTCCCCGACCTCTTCACCGTCGTCTAAAAGCACCAGAACGCTGCCTCACCGGACCACTTCGCCGCCGGCCGCAGGTCCTCGTCGCGCCGCCGCTCCGAGCCGCCTCTCTCCAATTCCCGGCTCGCACAGGTGCGCATCGAGCCCTGGATGCTCTCCCGCCCCTCTGCTCCCGTTCCCAGAGCTCGCCGTCGCCGGAATCGGCCGGTCAACGTCGGGTTTCTACCTTGACCAAAGGGAGGGAGTGGAGCAGGGACTGCGGGTTAGAAGAAACGAAAGATCAGGGGGTTTTGTGCTAAGTCCCAGGGACTAATGTGTAAACCTTGCTTGAGTTATTGCTGTGAACTTTGAAAATGCATAGAAAACAGAAGAAAAATCAGAAAAATGTGAAATTGGTTGGGTTGGAAACCTTATGATAAGCTCTGTAACTTTTATTTTATCATCAGGCCATGAAAGTACATAGTTTGTTCGGTATTTTAAATGCTAGTAAAAGGATGCATTAATTAAATCTTGTGATCTTTAGCCCTGTTACTGTTAGTTTTTGGAGCATGTATTGTAGGCAATGTAAGTAGTTCTGTGTAAAGTTTTGAGGCCTAGATCAGCTCTCTAGCTAGAGTAATTGGTTACTTTTGCTATAAGTTAGTAAAAGCTTGACAATTTAATTTCAGAAGTATTTATGCATATTTAGGAATGAAATTTTTACTATAGTCTGGTCTTTATGAGTGTGATATAACATAAAAATTTTAGAAATAGAAACCTAATATAACTTAAATTATAAATGTTAAACTTAGATTGCAAGATAAGTCATAAATAATAATTGGAATGCATAAAAATTTATGGAATTTTTCTAGAAAACTAGACTTAAGTAGTTTATGATGTTCTTAAATTGTGAACCCTAATTGTTGTATAAAAACCCTAGTCTTAATATAAAACTCCAATTATATCTTAATATTTCAATGTTAATCTTAATTAGATTTGTGACTTAGGACTTTTAGAGTAAAATTACCATAAAACCTAACCATGATAATTAATTATTTATCTTAATTTAAGATTTGGTTAATTAA
This sequence comes from Panicum hallii, assembly GCF_002211085.1. Classification (NCBI taxonomy): domain Eukaryota; kingdom Viridiplantae; phylum Streptophyta; class Magnoliopsida; order Poales; family Poaceae; genus Panicum; species Panicum hallii. The sequence goes on from NC_038048.1 coordinate 14,624,563, forward strand.
TTCAAGTTAACCATAGTTAAGTAATAACCTAAAGTTAAATTAAATGTTTGAGGTAACCCACCCCGGCTGCCTAACGAGACTAATTAGTTTAATTAGTACTCGATAAATGACTGCCCAGTACGGGGTAGTTAGATTATAGTCATAATGTAATTTTCTTTAAGTTAGATTGCAACTTTATCGGGAAGTAAACTAAAGGTAAAAGCAAATAACTTGTACTTTGCATCTCATGTAGACTCGACCACGCTCGCTGACGGGGATTATCAGTTGATCCCGGAACAAGAAGAAAGTTATTCTGAAGACCCCGGAATTCTTGTCGAAGATTGCTTGCAAGCCCCGAACCAAAGTTCGGAAGAAAATATTTTGACTAACCCCAACCCCACCAGCGAAGGCAAGCCCCGGACATAACCCCTACCTTATTACACTGCAATTTATATTACTTATATATATCTCTTTATGCATTAGGTTCTTAGGAGTTGTTTGGAAACTTAATTGCATCACTCTAGGAACCAATGTAATGAACACTAGAACTAGAGTACGATTAGCTGCTCTGCTTATAAGACCGGTAGAAGTCGAGTGATTTCCTGTCACTCGCGCGACTTAGGAATTGTAATGATTTACATTCCGTTATCACTATAAGGATACCGGACGGGAGATTTATGAGGTATCATGGTCAAGATGATACCCCGTCTGTGTTGATGAATTTGATAAGGTCGCAGTGTGTGGTAGCGGTGGTTAAGCGTTTGAAAGTACTAGCCACATGCCGTGAAATATGGTAAGCGGTAAGCCTAGTAACCGATCGGCCCGAGGAGTGGACATACCCCCCACCACATGTATTTGCTTCTTTTGGTTACTTAGTTCGACGTGTAGGCATATGTGTTGCTGGACAACCAGGAGTACGGGTTTTGTAGTCGCGCTACAGACGTACGTCCTGCACTTTTGTAGTGCATATGACCTGCAGTCGCTTATGGTGGCCCTGATCCACGAGTCGGAATGAAAGGCAAACGGTTGCTTCGGAATTACCCTGTGGTATTCCAAGCGTGTGTGTTAGGTTTACCTTGCAAGGGTTGAATCTCGATTCAGAATCGTCCGCCTCTCACGATGTATGAGACTGCTTATCCCCTTTATCACATAGAGTAACAAGCGTAATTATGTGATTAATAAAGATGATGTTTGAGTAAAGATTCTACCATGTTTGGATAGCTATAGGTGCTTACCTAGAATGGTTAATAACTAGAATCTGAAAGCTAAAACTTGAAAATAAGGATCTACTCTTTGTTGCTTTTCAGCTGAAAACCCTACCCAAAGCTAAAAGCCAGCATGAGTCTAGTTATGGGCTAAGATATACCCAATTCCGGGTAAGTCTTGCTGAGTATTAGTATACTCAGCCTTGCTTTGTTGATTTACTTCAGGTAACCCTTCTGATGAGCCAGCATTCATTACACCGTGGCCCTACCCTTTGCCTGATGGTTGGTCCGTGGAATGGGATCCGTCCCCGGCCAACACAGAATCCGCCGAATGATGTCATGTCAGGGCTAGCGTGACATCTGTAATAAAGACGTGTATAATGTTTACGCTTTTCAAACTCCGCTGCTTTGAATTCAAACTTAAACCTGTTTTGTAATAATCTCTCTTTAATGAGAGCTAATGATGCTTTGTAAATTTATGTAATATCTCTGCCTGTGGTGTAAATTATTTTGGCATTGTATCTCTGGACTCACCTTCGTGTGAGGTACCTTGTTGGATCCTGCGTTCGGTGGTTTATCGGGACGTTACCCGACAGACCAATAGTATTATACCGTTTGAAGTACGAGTTAGCCCTCCAGGAAGGACTAGCGTACTTGAGCCGGTATAATTCAGGTTGGTTCTGCCACAGTGCTCTTGCCAGCACACGACGGCGGCCGGCCGGACTGTCCGAGGCTTTCTCGTCGGCGGTGAGGTCTTGGGTGGGGAGGGATAGGTGCTACACGGCCTACAGGAGCTGCTGATCACGATGGTGGGTGATGCGCTCGAGGAGCAGTGGTAGAGCATGGCCGGCGACGAGAGATGGCGGCGGCCGTGGCGGCGCGCACATGTTCCTGGAAAGGGCCGGCGAACGTGGATGGATAAGATGCGCACGAGCACCGAGGAGATGTGGGGGTGATATTGCCGTACTTGGTTTGGCAGGAGATGGGGCGGAAGGGGGTCGTCGACGATGAGGCCGAGTAGGCGGCGGAACTAGAGCTCGCCGGCGCTGCGGGGAATGATGCTCGGATGCGACAAAATGGAATTGGGTGGGTCGATGAGCTGCATGGAGTCACGGTGGTGCTCTAGGCGCACTGGATCGAGGTCCGGATGCGGTGTGAGTGGCTGTCGATGGCGGCCAGGGGTGACGGCGGAGGTCCGGTGAGGCGCGGGGTCGGAAACGTGAAATGGCAGTAAAATTAAGGATGCAGGAGCAGAAGAGGGGTGCATTGGGAGCTCAAGACGTGCTTTAAGTTAATAGAGAGGGCACAGTGGGCGAGAGACAGTGCTGGGGGTCGACGGCGCGCATGGCGGCCACGGACGGAGTTCAGGCAGAGGTGGGGGTAGCTTGGCGCATGAAGAAGAAGGCAACGGGGAGAGCTAAGGCAGCTGCGGGCCGGGGAGCGACGCGTGGGGTTTGCCAAGAAACAGGAGGTGGCACTGATCAGTTTGCGGCAACGGCGAACGGCAGCGGAGGGCGGCTCGGGCAGATAGCCGGGCAGCGTGGCAAGGCAGGGGGAAGCCAGCGCGGCTTGGGGGAGCGGTGGCGTTGGGCAAAGGCGACACGTGGCTCGGCTCAGAGCAGCGCAGGGGCGGTGGTGCGCGGCACATGGCCGGCAAAAGCGGTGGCGGTGCGTCGGACAGAGGAACAGAGGAGAGCGGGGCTGGAGGAGGAAGACGAGGACTAGTCTGTGATTCTCCAAAATGCAAGGACATCACTGTAATGTCTTGGTAACTTTCAAACCAGAGCTCAAATGGAAATGGGCCCAAAAGCAAAAGTGTAGGGTTTATCAAAATCTACAACTTTGTTTTAAGGTTCGTTTGCAGAAGAGCTAAGGATTTGAAATTAATATGAAACTTAGCAAAGTTTCTAAACTTTATATAAATTCTATTTAAAAACTACACTACACTTACATCCTAAGTGTAGTTTCACCTATATTTGTGATTTAAAAGCAATTTTTTGACTTTTGCAAAACAACCTTCATATAATTGGATTATACCTCCCATTCTCACCCATTTAACACTAAAGGACCTTTATTAAATTATAATTATATAAATACCCCTTTTTCCCTTATCATTCAAATTCTTAAACACACTTTCACAATATTTTGCACACAACTTCATACTAAAATCTAGTGTGTGACAATACTAAGTACCTGAGTGTCACACCGGCCACAATCAAAGATGTCCAGAAGCTCATGTGATGCATGGCGGCTCTGAACAGATTCATCTCATGACTTGGAGATTAGGGACTATCTTTCTTCAAGCTACTGGCAAGACAAGTTCAAGTGGATAGAGGAGGTAGAGGAGGCATTGTAGGACCTTAAGCATCACCCACAGTCACCCCCCATCCTCACAGCTCCATTGCCAGGAAAGAACTTCCTCCTCTACATTGCCGCAACTACTCATGTGATCAGCACCACCATCATGGTGGAGCACTCCAAGAAGGGTCATGCATTTGGTGTGCAGAGGCCAATGTATTTCGTTAGTGAAGTACTCTCTGAATCAAAGGTTCACTACCCACCGATTTAGAAACTTCTCTACGCAATACTCATCACATCCAGGAAGCTTTGCCACTACTTCGACGCATATCAAATCTCAGTTATCACTGATTTCCCATTGGCGGATATTCTCCACAATCGGGATGCCACTGGACATATCTCCAAGTGGGCAGTGGAGCTGGGAGCTCTCTCCATTGATTTCAAGCCACGCACAACCATCAAGTCGCGTGCTCTAGTTGATTTTATGGCAGAGTGGCCGGAAAACCAGATTCCAACTCTAGTTGACAGGCCAGAGCATTGGGTGATGTACTTCGTTGGCTCCCTCAAGGTCGAAGGTGGTGGCACTGGAGTAGTCTTCATATTTCCAAAGGGCCAGCAAATCAAGTATGTTCTTCAAATCCTTTAGAAAGTGTCCAACAACGAGGCCGAGTACGAGGCACTCTTGCATGGGCTACGCCTATTGATCTCTCTTTGCATCAAGCGACTACTTGTCTGCAGCGACTCCTTATTGGTTGTTCAACAAGTCAACAAGGACTACGATTGCAATAAAGAAGCCATGGATGCATATGTTGCGGAAGTACGGAAGCTAGAAAACAAATTCTCAGGGTTGGAGATTCATCACGTGATCCGAGACAATAATGTTGGGGCAGACGTCCTATCCAAGCTAGGATCTACTCGTACTCAAGTTCCAGCTGGTGTATTGTCCAAGAGCTAAAACGATCATCCATCAAGATTCCAGCACAGGCAACCACCAACCCAGTTCCTCACGAATCGCATCATGAGGCAGAGCAAGGGGTTCATTTTGGTGGACGACAAATTATACAAGTGCGGCGCACGTTCAGGAGTTCTTATGAAGTGTGTCACAGGCGAATATGGTTATGGCATCCTTCATGAAATCTATGATGGATCTTATGGCAATCATGCAGCTTCCAAAACACTAGTTGGGAAGGCATATAGAGCGGGGTTCTACTAGCCTACAACGGTGTCAGATGCTGAAAACTCAGTCCGTAGATGCCCCAACTACCAGTTCTTCGGAAAGCAGTCACATGTCCCGCTCACAATCTTATCACCATCCCACCATCCTGGTCGTTAGCCTGCTGGAGCCTCGACATGATTGGGCCTTTCACAACAGCACTAGGAGGATTCGCTGATGTGTTGGTGGCCATCGACAAGTTTACAAAGTGGATTGAGTACAAGCCGATTAGCAAGCTCACACCAGACAGAGCAGCTGACTTTATATGTGACATTCTACATCGTTTTGGCTTCGCCAACACTATCATCATGGATTTGGGCACCAACTTCATAGCACACCAGTTTTGGGAATTCTGTGACAACGCGACAATTGATGTCAAGTATGTGTCAGTTGCACACCCAAGGCAAATGGCCAAGTTGAGAGGGCCAATGGCATGATTCTTGACTGTCTGAAGAAAAGGCTCTACAATGAGAATAGCAAAAAAGGTGGCAAGTGGATCAACGAGCTTCCACATATCGTCTGGGGGCTACAGACTCAGCCATCCAAACCCACAGGATATACACCCTTCTTTCTTGTCTATGGGTCAGAAGCAATCCTCCCTGCGAACATTTTGTGGAAATCTCCACGAGTAGAAATGTATGATGAAGGCGAAGATGACAAGGCAAGACAGCTTGAACTGGACTCAGTCAAATAAGCGAGATGCAATGCCCTAGTCTAGTCAGCCCGTTATCTGCAAGGAGTCAAATGCTACCATAACCGCAATGTCCAGGAGAGGTCATTTTGTATTGGTGATTTGATCCTCCATCATATCCAAGATGAAACAGGTCTACATAAGCTTAACTCGCGATGGGAAGGGCCCTTCTTCGTTTCGAAGGTCACAAGGCTAGGGTCGTATTGCCTATAGTACCCTGATGGCTAGGAGATCCTAGAATATAGAGCATCTACAGAAGTTCTACCCTTAGTACAATATGTACACAACCTGCCAGCTGCATGACAACATGTTATTAATAAAGAGTTGTTATTAAACGACTACTTCCTTTCTAGCTAAATTTTAAAACTTGGAGGCTTTCTTAAAGCCACAGGTATTAACAATAAGCTACTATAGTAATAGCCCACAAGGCTCAGACATGAGTACTACTTGTGCACAAAATTATCCCAGCAATAGCTACGACTACTCGTTTCATGTAAACTGTAGCGATAAAAAGCGCTTGCTGAAGGGGTCACCAAGCCTATACTTCCAGTCAGGCCTCAAAAACTTGCCATGAGTAGTAAAGCGCCAAGAGACTGAAGAGGCCATCGAGCCTATAAGTTCGAACGAGTCAAAGCACCGCCCGATCGGGCATTAACTGACTAGTTTGAACAAATATTCAAACACCAAGTTATCAACTACATTCAAAGGAATAGCACTTGGAGTAGCGTAACCCAAGCGTATTGATTCTATCTAAGACCTTCAATCACTGATACTACTCTATATGAGATTAATCGAATAGATTGAAAGGCACCAAGTAAATAGATATCTTTACAAATATACAACTAGGCAAATTGTTCATGGCATGTTTATTGTTTTCAATCCTACTCTAAGCTCTCAACTATCTTCTGGGCCACTGGCTCGACTTCTCTAAGTTACTCTGTGAACCTCTTTTGAGAATAGTGTACAGCTATGCCATCGGCTAGTGGCTCCAGAGTGGCCTTCGGCCAGAAAGACTTGAAGAGTCCAAGCACATGCGCTACATAGGTCCTGGTGGTCTCAGAGATAAAGCAGGTAATCATCTGCTAGGCTTCTTCAAGTCACTCCAGCAGAGTCCTGTCAACAACTACCCCTTCTTCTAGAGGATCCACCATATTGACGGCTACTTGCGCCGCTTTCTGAAGGTCTTCAAGTTGTTTCTGCTTGGCATCCTTTTCTTCGGCCATGTCTTTAATCTGCTGCTTGCACTCGATGAAATGAGCATCAATATCTTCAAACATTTTCACCATGAACTCTAGTTCATCGGTACAGTGATTCAGCAGATTCTTCACATCGGTCAACATTTATTCCTTGTTCCTAATGATGTTCTTGAGTTCTGAGGATAAGCAACAAGAAAAGTACTCGTGAGAGTCCAAGAAATGAACAGTCATACACATCACAGCAAGGTGAAGTAGTCGATAGATTGTTACCTCAGTTCATCTTGGCCAGATCCTTGTTCTCCTTTGAAAGATTTTGAATTTCTTGCTTCAAGAGCCAAACTCCCGAGTACACTCTTGTTTGAGGGTATTAAGCTCATTCCTCTGATCAACAATCTTGTGAATTTTTTCCTCAATTTGATGATCCTTGGTCTGCAACTGGCAGGCCCCATCTTCAACTACCCTGAGTTTGTCTGATTTTATTCTGGAGCGATTGGCCAAGGTCTGTATGATAGGAAAATGTAGTCAGCACGTCAAAAACCAGTCGGCAGAAACATATATTTTTAGTGCAAGATACTTACCATGGAGAATTTTTACAATTCTTTGAAAGTATTTTGGAACTCCGTTAAAGTCGCCGACGACAGCATGGGGTTTTCAATGAGGTCAGTCAAGATGGCATATTGCCACTTTGGGGGAGTCACCAGAATACCCTCTGAGGAGGGACCCGCAGCGCCTTGGTCTTCAGGAGTAGTCCGCTGCTGTGGATTACCTATCACATTACTACTTGTAAATAAGCATGCATCAAGTAGAATAATTCTCACAAGAAGAGGTGTTACAATGGGCTCACCTGCTAATATTTCTGGGGATGCTACCCAGACTTTAGGCTCTGTATCAGTGGTAGACTCAGCTTTAGTTTTGGGCCTGCCAACTTTGGTGTCGGTAGGAGCCGAGGAGTCGGGCGGCACCGATAAACTGAGGGTTGCCATGGCCATGGGCTCTACAATGACTTCCGTGACACCAGATGCTTTTCCTGGCTTGGGGGCTGGAGTTACCATGGAAGCATCAGGTTGCTCCAAGCCTAGAGTAGAGGATGGCCTATGCATAAGAAACGACAATAAGAGTATTTACAAGGAACGTACAATTGTACAAGCGCAAAAAGTACTCGGACACTTACAATGTGGATTTCTTTACATGCAATTTCTTCTGTTTCAGTGCCTTAGGTACTGGAGCAGCATCTAAAGCACTTTTTGCCACTGACTTGCCAGCGGCAGGCGGAGTTTGCCTCGGCAAGGCAATAGCAACGGCCACCAAGGGTAGTGCTTGCTTCGGCGTCATCGCAGTAGTACCTATTGACGGGTCCACTGCGATGGAGGGTACATCGTGCTCCTTCACAATATCATCCAGGACTGCTTCCTCAACCCTCTGCTTGGCATGCTTTGGGTTCGCAGAGATAGGATTGAAGAATCAAGAAAAAGGAGAAAATTCAATAAAGACCATCAACAACAGACAACAAAAAGCACTCGCAAGAACAATTCAGGCACTTACCTTGGTGTTTCATCTTCAGTACCACTAGATACAGTGCTAGCCTTGCGTTTTCGGGTGGCGGCCCTCAGCCTCTTTGGGTGATTGGACAAAGAATCACCACCAGGAGAGCTTAGGTCCTCCTAGGAGGTCTTCGCCTTTTTGCCCTTCATCACATCTGCCAACGTGCAGTCGTCATCACTGCCCTCATCGTCTTGCCCACTTACAGAAACAACACGGGGTCGGGATGGCATCAAGTGGCTCGGACGTTCAATGTTCGACATCGAAGGCATACTCCTATATACATTTATATCATCTTGCAACAGGATTTCAATATATGTCAGTATTAAATTAAAATAAAGAACATTAGAAGTACTTGACAGAAAGACACGACTCCTTACTGCTACCTATTTTGGAGGATTCTTCACCGAATAAAGGGTCAGCACATATGGGACAGTTTCAGCGCCCATGAGTGCCCGGCTTACTCGTAGCAAGGTTTTACCTTTTTCAATACGCCCTATAGAAAAGCGAGATGGATCTAAGATGCCAAGGTAGTCGAAGCCAAAGTGTGCGCGCTTCTTTAGAGGCTGGATCCACCTGCCCAGCCATGTGGTACATCACTGATACCCCAGTAACTCCTACATCTCTGTGCTTCTTAATCATTTTGAGCAGATCCTCAATTTGGCTCATGTCACGGTATGGTATCATCCACTCATCGCGGATCCTGAGTGCCCCGGCGGTCCTTTCGGGGAGTTAGGGCTGATGGTTTCCAATGGAGAACCACTGCTCCCTCCACCCAGACAAACTAGTCGAGAATTTGTAGGGGATGTAGTTATTTTCCATCCCCTACCTCAATTGGAACCCGACACCACCAACTTCATACATGGTACTCTCGTTGGGCTATGGCTTGAGATGGAAGAGGTAGTAAAAGAGGTCGAAGTGGGGTTCTATCCCCAAGAAGGCTTCACAGAAATGAACAAAAGATAGAAATGTGGATAATAGAGTTGGGGTTGAGGTGATGAAGCTCAATGCCATAATAGTAAAGAAGGCCCCAGAAGAAATCAAAAGTCGGAAGGGCCAAACCACGTTCAACAAAATACTGAAATAAAACTATTTCTTCAGCCTCTTCATATGGTCTTTTATCACCACTGGATGATTTCCTTGGGCTGAAGGAGGTTCTCCTCTACAAGTGCCTTGAGGTCAGCCTCAAAACACTTACTCACTCTCCATCTGTCGCCTGTTGTAGTGGTGGCCTTGGAATTTTTTCCCTTCGCTTTTTGGTGGAGCACTTCTTGCTAGCCATCATTGAAGTCAAGAGTCATTTTTCTCACATGCGCTCGAGGGCTTAAGGAGAGGGTGCGAGGTGTGAGCAAGGAGGGAGCAGATGCAAATGTGGCTACACGGTTGAAGGAAGGAGAAGATGGAATTGGGCTAGACCTAGATTTGAATCAGTAGTGGCGGTGATGGCTGTAAGATGAAAGGTTCTCACAGTGTGGGAATGAGTGAAAGGGTAAGTTAACCCTAAGTCACCACGCGGTTAAATAACCAGTGGGGAACCTAGTTTTATCGTGCAGAAGCTGAAGATTTTTTATGGGAAATAATTTATTTTGAGACGTAATTTAGGATAATCTCAGGGAAGTTATTCGATTAACAATTTATTTAGGGATTTTATTCTGAAGAAACGGGTTTTTCAAATTTCATTCCAATTTCTCCTATTTTTATCATCATCACAAATATATAACATACACTGCAATGTATGCCACGTTCATTTGCATACATTTTTTCAATTTTTTTGGGACTTGGATTCAAAGCTCGGGGGCTGCGGGATATGTTTCATCGATGGCTTATTTTTTAAATTCTTTGGAAGAATAAGAAAGAAGATTCAAGACTAATTTGACCCTCAGTCTGATTCTCAATTCAATCTAAGGCTCGGGGGCTACTCCATATGGAGTGCAATTTTCATCGCACTGTGACATCTTAGGTATATGGGAGCCAGACATAGTGCTTTGAGTGTAGGATGTGCTCTTGTATGCTATTTAAGGGCAAGATTTTAGGGTGTTTTCTGTAATTTTAGAAAAGTATAAGGCTTAATGTGCAAAATGTGTGTGAGGGTGGATAATTTTGAAATATAAGAAGGGATGATTTACAATGATGCTTTTACTTTTAAACCATTGTAAAAAGTGAAAACAAACCAGGGAGCTTTTTGAAATGTAAAATTCAAATAGGTTTTAAAAGAAATTTGACTAGTTGTATGGTTTTTAAAATAACTTTGAAACCTCAACTCTCCTGAAGTTGAACCCTAAAGAAAAGTTGTAGAACTTTTTATTCTCTACACTTTTGGTTTTTGGAGAATTTTCATTTGAGCTTTGGTTTGGAAGTTATTCAAGCATTATAGTGAGCTCCCTGAACTTTTGAACATTTACAATCGGGTCCTCGTTGTCCACCTCCAGCTTCCCTATTTCCCCCGTGAGCTCCTGCCGCCGGCCTCTTTACTCCGGCGAACTGCCCGGCAGCCACCTGCCCCCTCACTGCCCTCCAGCGCCACCTCCACCCTCCAGCACATCACCCTGCCGCTTGCCAGGCCTTGGTGGCCACCTTCCCGAGCTGCCACGCCATTCCCGAGCTCCCCGCGGCCGCCACGATGTCGCCGGCGTCTAGCACCTGCTCGCCACCCTCCAAAGCTTCCCCAGGTGCATAATTAGCTCCATGGCATCCTGCTCGAGCTCCTTTACCACCTCCCCGAGCTCAATTCCGCCCCGGCCCCCTTGTCCCACGCATCGCCGCCATCCGCCATTGCGCCGCCGTTCGGTCTCGCCGTCGGCAGCTCGATCCTGAGCCTCCCCTCCCCGACTTCTTGCTCCACCAGCACCACATCACCCTCCTGAAGCTCATAGTGCCGGCCGTTTTCAATTTCCCCCACCAGAACGCCCTGCCCACGAGCACGCCGCCATTCCTTCCCCGCCGCAACTCGGCCTCGTCGCCGTTCCACTGCTCCGCCGTCCCCCAGCCCCTGCCAAGTAGAGCAACAGCACCACATCAACCTCACGAAGTTCTCCAGGCACTTGTCATCCACTCCCCAACCCTCCAGCCACTGGAACGCCGTTCCCAAGCTTCCAGCCGCCGCCGCCGCCTCTGTCCGCCGTCGCGCCGCCGCCACAGTGCCTCCCCAGCCCAACTCCGGTCACCCCTGAGTCCGCTGTAAGCTCCTGAGCATTTTCCCTCCCTTTGCCCTCGCCGCCGACGAGCTATCTCGCCAGAATTGGTCGCCGGTGATCTATCCCGAGAGGAAAGCCGGCCAGGGACCTGATTGCTTTGTTTTAGAACTTTCCAGGGGCCTTTTTGTGAAGAGTCAGTATCTCTTTTCCAATTCAAATTCAGCCAGCTTTGAAAATTCATAGGGAATTGTAGAAAATCCAAAAATGGCAAAACCAGTTCTGTTGTGTTCATAAAAATGAGATCTGCAACTTTTGTTACTAAAGTGTAGTTTGAAATCGATTATTTTTGAAGTTATTTAAATGTTTTCAAAAAGGGATCTTTTGTGTATAACTTGTGTGATTTAATTTTATTTCCTGTAATTCTTGGCTACTAGTTAGCTTAAGTAGTATTTAGTGTTGTGTGAAAAATTCAAGACCAGTACAATTTTGTAATTTGAGTAATTTCAAAGTTGGTCAAATTAAGTTCAAATCAAGATAGGTTTAATTAAGTAAGTTTTTAATAGAATCATGCTTATATATCTTTATGTTAAAATCTTATGGCCTTAATATGACTGCTAAAAAAATATTTGAAGAATTTTTTTATCCATGTTTGAATCAAGTTTTAAATTTAAACTTTAAATTTGAATGCAATTCAAATTGCTTTAGGAAATATTAGCCAAAAATTAGGAAAAATTTATGGTAGGCTTATTTATTATTAATAAACCCACTTAGATAAAATTTGAGGTTACTTTCCATATAAGTTCAAATAACTAAGCTTTGGGTATAATTAATGCTAAATGTGTTTAAACCTATGATTAGGAATAACTTGCCTTAGCTTTGTGATACTTACTTAAGGACAAATACTTAGCTGCTTAATGAGTTTGTCAATTTGTTGTTGATGATGGGTGTGTGTTGATTTGTTGAATGATAACTTTATCGTGAAGGAAAGGCTTAACATGTTTGTCACTAAGCATCAATTCTTGCATATCATGTAGACTCGCCGATACTTGAAGACGGAGACTACGAGTTGATCTTGGAACCCGAACCCGGGCTATCTGAAGACTCCGTCCAAGTTACTGAGGAAGTGACTGAAGTCCTGAACCAAGGTTCAGAAGTTTTTAACTCGTCTGACCCTAGCTTCGCTTCCGAAGGCAAGCCCCGATGCATATCCTAGTATTTCAAATTATTACCATTTCATTATTATGATATATATCTCGCATTACGTCTAGGAGTTGAGATGAAACCCTAGCTGCATAAGATCTTAGGAATCCAATGTATTGTACCCGAGTCCTTATCGCTTAGATGCTCTGCTAAATAGGACCGGTAAAAGTCGAGTGATTTCCTATCACTCGCGCGATATAGGAGTTGCTTGTTTACAATTCTGCAACCACTATAAGGATAATGGATAGGGTCATATGCTGTATCATGACCTGGAAGTTTACCTTGTCTGTTTTGATAAAAGCTTTAAGGTCGAAATGTGTGGTAGTGGTGGCTAAGCGTTTGAAAGTACTAGCCACATGCCGTGAAATATGGTAAGCGGTAAGCCTAGTAACCAATCGGCCCGGCAAGTGGGCATACCTCCCACCACTCGATTAATTTGGTTTTTCTCACGCACCGACCTGTGGGAGTACGTTCTGCATGGCAGACAGGAATACGGGTTTTGTAGTCACGCTACAGACGTATGTCCTGCACGAGTGATGTGCGTACGGTCCTGCAAGTCGCTTGTGGTGGCCTGCCCACAATCCGGAATGAAAGGCAAACGGTTGCTTCGGAACAATCTGTAGATGTTCCAAGCGTGTGTGTTAGGTTTACCTTGCAAGGTTTAAATTCGATTCAGAATCGTCCGCCTCTCACAAGGATTGAGACTGCTTACCCCTTTTGCCACATCGAGTAAAAAGTGTAATTGATGATGGAATAATCTTGGTGGATGATAATCTCTATCTTGCTTGTTTAGTATAGGTGCTTACCTAGAATGGCTAATCAAGCTAGAATCTGAAAGCTAAAACTTGAAAGTAGATTATACTCTTTGTTGCTTTTCAGCTGAAAAGAAACATAGAACCTTACAATGCCTTCATGAGTCTAGTTACGGGCTAAAGTATACCCAAACCCGGTTAAGTCTTGCTGAGTATCATCATACTCAGTCTTGCTAGAACTGCTTTCAGGTATGCCGGTTGAGAACCAGGCTGATAGTGCGTCCTGCCCCTTTGCTGTTCCGCCTGGTTGGTCCGTGGAATGGGATCCGTCCCCGGCCGGCATTGACCCCTCGGAGTGACACCATCGACTGGGCTACGCATGGTGCTGCTGATGGCGACGTTGTTAGTCGCATTGTCTTTCCGCTGTGACTTTGGTCAACGGGTGTTTATCCATTGCTTTTAAACAACCCTTTGTTTATCTGCTCCAGTCAGGGCTGGAGAAAACTGGTTTGTAATAATGTTGCTTACTCTGTGGTAAAGGCTTGCGTTGTTATGTACCTGGAGCTCATCTTGTATGAGTATAACCTACTTCGATCCTGTGTAACCATGGTTGCATCGGGCGGTGACCCGACAAACCCATGGGTTGTTCCGTTTGAAGTGCATTTGAGATCATCTTGCCTTTGTAGCGATGATTAGTGCACTTGAACCGGAATAATTTAGGCGGTTCTACCACACGCACCCCATATATAAAAGAAGACTACTCAAGGCATGAGCACCAAACTGCCTCGAAGCAGCCAAGAAAGTACTCAGAAGACACCTCCAACATAAAGTTTCAGAAGAACTCGAGTATGACTTCAGAAGTACCCGAAAGTCTACAGTACTCGGCTATAAAGAGCTCGGGGGCTTTTCAGACCTGGGGCCATAGGACTGCGCACATAGCATAGAATGCGAGGATGGGGCATGTCCCATATCTTATATCTACTGTAACTACTCGTATGCGAGTATGACTAGTCGGAACAGAAGGAAACCACCCGAGTAGTACTCGGGTCAGACTCCTAAGCTAGTATCGGGCTAGGATTCCATGTAACCCTATCCCCCAAACTATATAAGGGTGGGCAGGGACCCCCCAAAACAATCATGCCCCACCCAGGATGTAGGGTATTACGCACATCGTGTCCCGAACCTGTCCAAACCTTGTGTTGCTTGTACCTTCAAAATTCTGATCTCGGCGAAACTCTTCCTACAAGTCTACTACCTTATGGTATAGCAAGGTAGATTTGCCAGTAAAACACCAACAACATGAGTTTAGGGTCCAATCAGGTGGATCGGATGCGTTCGTTGTGAAAAATTCTAACAAGACTTCGTGGCACGAACTTGTGCACTAATTGCACCGGTATACCCCTACTCTTTCTAGAAAAAGCATGTGTGGTAACTTTCTCACTTGTATTCCTTTGTTCATAGAATCTGCTTTTGAGGTTCCCCTGAAAAAAAAGAAAAAAAGAAAAAAGAAAAAAAGAGAAGAAGCAAGGGGCTAAGTCATTGCGTTTGTTTTTTCCCTTCCGTTCAGGGTGGTGCTTTGTGACTTCCTTTGTGTCTAGGCTTGCGTCTCTAGCATGGTCTAGACTAGGACTAGCACAGTACCACTATTGAACGATTATTCAGCTTGCTTTTGTGACTAACGTGATGCTAGTACTTCCTTATTCCAGCCCACCTACAGCTCGACATATCCGACTACAGCTTCACAGGTCTTGTTGCTGCAGTGCGGATACACTTCATTCCACAGTTGCGGACTTGTTGGTTGCCATCCCCTCCTAGCAGCAAGGTAAGAATTGGTAAGAGCTTGTGCAACAGATTGAGAGTGAGCGTCTTGCAGTAGCTACACCCTATTAGCTGTAGGGATTTTACTACTTCACTTGCTTTTCTTGTTGTTCTTGTTTTTCTCACCATGGCAGGCTCCGAGGAGGAGGATCATAACTTGCATCAGTCTCCACGTACTAGGGGCATCATACAATATTTTGAAAGGCACGTGCAGTGGCACACAGAGGGATTTGATAATGAAATGCAGGTGACGAATGGCAAGATTGGACAATTGGAGGCTACGCAGTTTGCCACCAACACCAAGCTTACAGGCTTGGAGACAGCAGTCAGTAATATTGACAAGAGTCTCGCTGCTCTTTTGTGGCGTTTTGATGAGCTCCATGCGAAGACCAACGAACAGCATGATGATTGGGAGGATGAATATATTGCTGATACTGAACAGGATGAACAAGACGCTCACCATCGCCGACGGCTATGCACTAATCGTAGAGGTATGGGTGGTTTTCGCCGACGTGAGGTACGCAACAATGATGGTGCTTTTAGCAAGATTAAATTTAAGATACCTCCTTTGGTGGTACATATGACCCTGATGCATACATTACTTGGGAAATTGCTGTTGATCAAAAGTTTGCATGCCATGATTTTCCTGAGAATGCACGTGTTAGGACTGCTACTAGTGAGTTCACTGATTTTGCTTCTGTTTGGTGGATAGAACATGGCAAGAATAATACTGATGACATGCCACAGACCTGGGATGCTTTGAAACTGGTCATGAGGGCTAGATTCGTTCCTTCTTACTATGCACGTGATCTGTTACATAAGTTACAACAATTGAGGCAGGACACTAGAAGTGTAGAAGAATATTATCAGGAATTGCAAATGGGTATGCTACGTTGTAATTTAGTGGAGGGTGAGGAACCTGCTATGGCTTGATTTTTGGGCAGGTTAAATCGAGAAATTCAGGACATTCTTGCGTATAAAGATTATACTAACGTAACCCGTTTGTTCCATCTTGCTTGTAAAGCTGAAAGGGAGGTACAGGGACGACGTGCTAGTACTAGGCCTAATGTTTCTGCAGGTAAATCTACATCATGGCAGCCACGTACGAATACTTCTATGGGCGGACGTGCACCTGTACCAACTCCTTCACCAAGTCATGCAACAACACCTTCTCCATCCAGCGACAAGCCACGCACTCCTCCCACCACTTCGGCAACCAAGATTGTCCAGAAGCCAGGCGCTAGTGATTCCTCGGTTGCATCCACGGGTAGAACAAGAGATGTCCAAAGTCATCGGTGCAAGGGTTTTGGGCACGTGCAGCGTGACTGTCCTACCAAGCGCGTTTTGGTGGACAAAGATTATGGTGCGTATTCCTCTGCTAGTGATTTTGATGATGATACACTTGCTTTGTTTGCTGCTGACCATGCTGGTAATGAGGGAACACCAGACGAACATATTGATGCAGGTGCAGCCGAACACTACGAGAGTCTCATTTTGCAGCGTGTGCTTAGTGCACAAATGGAGAAGGTGGAGCAAAATCAGAGACACACGTTGTTCCAAACTAAATGTGTCATTAAAGAGTGTTCCTGTCGTATGATTATTGATGGAGGTAGCTGCAATAATTTGGCTAGCAGCAAACTGGTGGAGAAGCTTGCACTCAGCACCAAACCACATCCACATCCCTATCACATTCAATGGCTAAACAACAGTGGTAAGGCTAAGATAACGATGCTGGTGTGCATTAATTTTGCAATCGGATCATATCATGATGTTGTTGAGTGCGATGTTGTGCCTATGCAAGCTTGCCATATTCTGCTCGGTAGGCCTTGGCAATTTGATACAGATTGTGTGCATTATGGTAGATCAAATCAGTTTTCGCTCTTGCACCCTGATAAGAAAATTGTGTTGCTTCCTATGTCTCCTGAAGCTATTGTGCGTGATGATATTGCTTGAGCTGCCAAAGCTAAAAGTGAGACCAATAAAATTGTCAAGTCGGTTGCTCATAAGCAAGATGAGATACGATTGAAAGGAACTTGCTTGCTTGCTACTAAATCTGATATTAATGACTTGATTGCTACCACTTCTGTTGCCTATGCTTTGGTGTGCAAAGATGCTTTGATTTCCATTCATGATATGCAGCACTTCTTGCCCCTTGCTGTCGCTAACATATTGCAGGAGTATTCTGATGTGTTTCCAAGTGAAGTACCAGCGGGGCTGCCACCAATACAAGGGATTGAGCACCAAATTGATCTGATTCCAGGTGCATCGCTGCCCAACCGTGCGCCGTACAGGACCAATCCGGAAGAAATGAAAGAGATTCAGCGACAAGTGCAAGAACTACTCGACAAAGGTTATGTACGTGAGTCCCTTAGTCCTTGTGCTGTTCCAATTGTTTTAGTATCCAAGAAAGATGGAATGTGGCATATGTATGTCGATTGTAGAGCTACTAACAATATCTCAATTTGATATCGACATCCTATTCCACATTTGGATGATATGCTTGATGAATTGAGTGGTGCTGTTGTGTTTACCAAAGTTGATTTGCGTAGTGGGTACCACCAGATTCGCATGAAATTGGGAGATGAATGGAAAACTGCTTTCAAAACTAAGTTCGGGTTATATGAGGGGGTAGTCATGCCTTTTGGGTTAACTAATGCACCTAGTACCTTCATGCGATTAATGAACGAGGTTCTGCGTGCTTTCATTGGCAAATTTGTTGTGGTCTACTTTGATGATATATTGATTTACAGCAAATCTATGGAGGCACATCTTGATCATTTATGTTCTGTTTTTACTGCTTTACGTGATGCATGTTTATTTGGTAACCTTGAGAAGTGCGTCTTTTGTACAGATCGAGTATCTTTTCTTGGCTATGTTGTTACTCCATAGGGAATTGAAGTTGATCAAGCCAAGGTGGAAGCTATTCAGGAATGGCCTGTACCAAAGATCATCACACAGGTGCGGAGTTTTCTAGGACTTGCTGGGTTCTATCGTCGCTTCGTGAAGGATTTCAGCACCATTGCAGCACCGTTGAATGCACTTACGAAGAAGGGGGTGCCTTTTTCTTGGGGCACCACACAAGAGAATGCGTTCACCATGTTGAAAGATAAGTTGACACATGCACCTCTCCTCCAACTTTCTGATTTTAATAAGACCTTTGAGCTTGAATGTGATGCCAGTGGAATTGGTTTGGATGGTATTTTGTTACAAGATGGTAAACCTGTTGCATATTTTAGTGAGAAATTGAGCGGACCTGTTCTGAATTATTCTACTTATGACAAGAAATTGTATGCTCTTATGTGCACATTAGAAACATGGAAGCATTATTTGTGGCCCAAAGAGTTTGTTATCCATTCTGATCATGAATCTTTGAAACATATTCGTAGTCAAGGAAAACTGAACCGTAGACATGCTAAGTGGGTTGAATTTATTGAATCTTTTCCTTATATCATCAAACACAAGAAAGGAAAAGAGAACATCATTGCTGATGTTCTGTCTAGGCGATATACTTTGTTGACACAACTTGATTGCAAGATTTTTGGTTTGGACACAATTAAAACACAATATGTGAATGATGCTAATTTTAAGGATGTCTTGCTGCATTGTAAGGATGGTAAAGCATGGAACAAATTCATCATCAATGATGGGTTTGTGTTTCAAGCTAACAAGCTATGCATTCCAGCTAGCTCCATTCGTTTGTTGTTGTTGTTACAGGAAGCGCATGGAGGTGGCTTGACGGGGCATTTTGGAGCAAAAAAGACAGAGGATGTATTTGCTGGTCATTTCTTTTGGCCAAAAATGAGAAGAGATGTGGAGCGATTTGTTGCATGCTGCACTACATGTCAAAAAGCTAAGTCACATTTAAATCCGCATGGTTTGTATATGCCTTTACCAGTTCCTAGTGCTCCTTGGGAGGATATTTCTATGGATTTCGTGTTGGGATTGCCTAGAACTAGGAAGGGACGTGATAGCATTTTTGTGGTTGTGGATAGATTCTCCAAGATGGCACACTTTATTCCATGTCATAAAACTGATGATGCTACACATGTTGCTGATTTGTTCTTTCGAGAAATTGTTCATTTGCATGGTGTGCCAAACATAATTCTTTCTGATCGTGATGCCAAATTTTTTAGCCACTTTTGGAGAACTTTATGGGCACAATTGGGAACTAAGCTTCTATTTTCTACCACTTGTCATCCCCAAACTAATGGTCAAACTAAAGTTGTTAATCGAACCTTGTCTACCATGTTAAGGGTTGTTTTAAAGAAGAATATTAAGTTGTGGGAAGAATGTTTGCCTCATGTTGAGTTTGCTTATAATCGTTCCATGCATTCTACTACAAAGATGTGCCCTTTGATCTAATGCCTTTGCCCACTTCTGAAAAATTGAACTTTGATGCTAAGCAACATGCTGAACTGATGTTAAAACTTCATGAAACAACTAAAGAAAACATAGAGCACATGAATACTAAATATAAGCTTGCTGGTGATAAAGGTAGAAAGCAATTGATTTTTGAACCTGGTGAATTGGTTTGGTTGCACTTGAGAAAATATAGGTTTCCTACTTTGCGAAAGTCTAAATTGATGCCTCGGGCTGATGGTCCCTTTAAAGTGCTAGAGCGAATTAACGATAATGCATATAAACTAGACCTGCCTATAGAATTTTAGGGTTAGTCCAACATTTAACATTGCAGATTTGAAGCTCTATTTGGGAGAGGACGGTGAGCTTGAGTCAAGAATGACTCAAATGCAAGAAGAGGAGGATGATGAGGACATCGCCACCAACGATACATCCACACCTACACCAGTATCTACTTCGACAACACCTCTTGGTCCTATTACTCACGCTCATGCTCGTCGGCTTACCCATCAAGTAAGCTTACTCTTAAGCTCAGGTTCATCATATTTAGACAATGGAGACACATGCACTCTTATTTTACTCAGGAACAATGGATTGGATCAAAAGGAAAGAGGCATCGCGCAGGCTGGATTCGGACTGCAGGATAGGCACAACTTGTAACGGCCGCCATGACTTCATCTGGACTCCATTTTGGTCGTTCAAGTACTTCCTGGAAAGCTTATCAAATCTACTTTCCAACAGATCCAGAATCACCTCCATATCTTGTGACACCCTAAGTGTCAAATAGAGCCAACCAATAGGAAGAATGTTTGGTGTGGGTTTAATTGTGTGAAAACTAAGTAAAGTTATGAAAATAAGGGTATTTGTGTAAATTTATGAAAGTACAAGTCCTTTATGTAATTTAGTTGAAGTATAAAAGTAACATCAAAAAAATTACCAAGGGTCAAAATGAAAAAGGTGAACGTCATCATGACTAGTCATAAATGCTTGCAAATAAGCCCAAGATTACATAAAATTTACATTACTAAGGACAAAAACTTTATTAAGTTTGTGTTGAGTGCAAAATTGTAAAATAAGGCAGTATACTTTAGGTTTCTAAACTTGAGCCCTAAAGCAATGTTGTAGGATTTGAAAAGTTCTACAACTTCTATTTTGACAATTTCCTCATTAGAGCTTTGGATCAGTGGGAAAAATTCTGTTTATAGTAAAGTCCCTGAGGTTTTGCAATTTCCAACGGGGTCCCTCGGACCTCCTCCCCTCTTCTTCCTCCTCTGGCACATGCTCTGCTCTGCTCTGCCTCTGCTCCTCAGCAGCACCGCCACCCGCCATTTCTGGCCATCCCTCGCCACCTCCTGCCGTGCTCCACCTCCACGCATCGATCCCCAGCCCGAGCACCGCTCTAGCTCCCCTCTTCTGGCCTCCCGCGCGCTTGACACGCCCCTCTCCTCTCCTGCCCGAGCTCCCACCGAGCGATAGCTCGCCGTCGCCGTGGCAAATGCCGGTGTCTCCTTCTTTCCCTCGCCCAGTTTTAGTTGCCATGGGCTCCTCGGGTTCCAGCTCTTCTCATTCCTCTCATTTTCCCTTTGTCGTGCACACACAGAAACCCGAACGCCGCCGCCGCCTCCTCCTTCAACTCCGGCGCCCTCCTGCTCGCCGTGGGCAGCTCATTCCCGTACACCCCGCACCACTACAACCCCCTAGGAACTTTCCCATCATCTCACTGATGCTCCCAAGTCACTCCCCGTGGCCGGACCTCCACCGGAGCTACCTCGCCGGCGATCCCCTCCTCGCCGGTAAGCTCCTATCGCCGTCGAGCCTGTACCTCCGCCCCTCCTCCGTCCAAATCGACCACCCCAAAAGCTTTCCCTCGTCCTGCTGCAGCTGTCAGGCCTGAGCTTGGCCATCTTCCTCGCCGGGAACCCCCTCGCCGACGAGCTCCCCTCCGCCGCCGCCTCGGCCTCCGTGGGAACCACACCTCCGGCCATCCCCTCTTCCTCCCAAGCCCACCCATGGATGCGCCGTGAGCTCCTGGTGCCCATAGACCAGTCCTTCTCCACCCCCCGCCACTCCCCTCGCCGGAATTTGGCCGGCAATCCCCCTGCTCTTCTTCCCCGATGAGCTAGGGACATATGTGCGAAGATTTCAAAAGTTCTAATGGTCTTTCTGCAAGATTTCTGCACCCCCCCAATTCAAAAGCTCTGAACTTCAAAAATATCTAGAAAATTCAGAAAAATGCCAAACTAGTTTTGTTGGAATCCTTAAGTGAAACTCGACTACTTTTATATAGCAAGTTTGAGCTGTATGTGTGTAGTTTTTGATGTAAATTAAATACTATGAAATGAGTATTTTATTTGTATCTCATGTTATATGCATGTGTTATAGCTGAATTTTGGAACTTAGATTGTATGTCACAGGTATAGCTCTATGTAAAAATTTCGAATTCTTTACTGCTCATTTGCTTAGAAATTCGAGTACCTTTGTTGTATGTTGATAGAAAGTTTATAATTTAATTCTAGATGCATTCCTTCATGTTTAAAGCTGAAAACTTTACCTTAGCTTTGCTTCTGCATGATTAACCCAAAATAAAACTTTGAGAGTCAGAATCCGAGTATAACTCTAGTAGTGAATTTAAGTTTAGATTCAAAGAAAAATTCATGAACCATAGCTCTAGTTCATGAAAAATTATGAAAATATTTTGAGATATTGCACTTGAGTAGTGTAGCATAACCACAAATTCTCAACCCATGATCAGGTGTAGAACAGCTAAAATAAATAGAACTTGTTAAGTAGATCCTTATTAATTAATAACCTAGGGTTATTAAAGATAATTAGCTAGTCAAATAAATAAAGGTATTAAATGTAATTAATTTAATTATCTAAGATAATCAAATATGCTACTTCATGTAGTTAATTAAATGTTTAGGGTTACCCCCCATGTTGCTTAATGTAGCTAAGTAAACGGGTTAATACCCGATAAATGACTGCCGAGTAAAGGGCAATTGTGCTTTGCTAATATATAATGTTATGTTCATTCGATTGCAACTTTATCGTGAAGTAGAAAAATAATTTATGCATTTTTTTAAATTGCATCATTTTCATCACATGTAGACTCGACGCTTCTCGCCAACGGAGACTATCAGATTCTCCCAGAACCCGAAGTAGAAGTCTCTGAAGACGCCGGAAACATCATCGGAGAATTAACTGAAGCCCCGAACCCGAGTTCGGAAGAATTTGTTAATGACCCCAGCCCCGCCAGTGAAGGCAAGCCCCGGATATAAACCTACTACTTTACTTACACTGCAATCTACCTTTATATATCTATTTACTTATGCATTAAGTTCTTAGGAGTTGTCTGGAAACCCTAGATGCATATCCCTATGAACCAATGTACTGAATATTAGAACTTGAGTCCGACTAGTGCTATGCTAATAGGACCAGTACAAGTCGAGTGATTTCCTGTCACTCGCGCGATATAGGAATTGGATGTTTACAATCCTGTAATCACTATAAGGATGACGGACGGGGTTACGTGCCGTATCATGGAAAGGAAGGATACCCCATCTGTGTTGATGAATTTGGTTAAGGTCGCAGTGTGTGGTAGTGGCAGTTAAGCATTTGAAAGTACTAGCCACATGCCGTGAAATATGGTAAGCGGTAAGCCTAGTAACCAATCGGCCCGGCAAGTGGACTCGTCCCCCACCACTCGACTTTTATTTTATGTTTACACGCACCGACTGTGGGAGTACGTTCTGCAGAGTAGACAGGAATACGGTCATGTACTCGCGCTACAGACGTATGTCCTGCACATTGGATGTGCGTATGGTCCTGCAGCCGCTTGTGGTGGCTTTATTCCACGACCCGGAATGAAAGGCAAATGGTTGCTTCGAAACGACCTGATGGTGTTCCAAGCATGTGAGTTAGGTTTACTTTGCAAGGGTTGAAATTCAATTCAGAATTGTCCGTTTCTTGCGGAGATTGAGACTGCTTAACTCTTTTGCCACATAGAGTAACAAGAGAAACCTTATGAGGAGTAATACTGAGATATGTTTTTAAAGAAGCTCCACCTTGCTTGAGTAGTTGTAGGTGCTTACCTAGAATAATTAAAGGAACTAGAAACTGAAAGCTAAAATATGAAATTAAGGATCTACTCTTTGTTGCTTTTCAGCTGAGACAAGACCCAAAACCCTATTAAAGCCTTCATGGTCTAGTTATGGGCTAAGTATACCCTAATTTCGAGTAAGTCTTGCTGAGTATTAGAGTACTCAGCCTTGCATTATGATTTTGTTTCAGGTCATGCCCCTGAAGCCTCTACCCTTCCCATGCCTTGGCCATATGCTTTGCCTGATGGTTGGTCCGTGGAGTGGGACCCGTCCCCGGCCAACACTGACCATAACGAGTGATGTCATGCCATGGCTTAGCATGATGTCCATACTGGTGACGTGTATAGTTATCGTACTTTAAATTCCGCTGCTGTGAACTTAAATTTTAAACTGGTTTGTAATAACTTCTATCAGTCTAGTACTTATGTTATTCTAAAAACTCTTGTAATATAAGTGCCTGTGATGTAAAAATCTGATGGTGATTGTATCTCTGGATGCGCCTTCATGCGAGGTACCTTGTTGGATCCTGCTTTCGGTGGTTTATCGGGACGTTACCCAACAGGCCAAGGGGTTACACCGTTTGAAGTACGCTGGAACCCTTGAGAGAGGACTTGCGTATTTGAGCTAGTGTAATTCAGGTTGGTTCTACCACAGCTGGTATCAGAGCTAACAAGTGTACCCTGGAGATATGGTTGACCTGAAAAATGTTTTTGGTATAAAATTTGACCAACAAAGTATTTCACAAAACTACGTTGGTTTCGTTAAGGATTGTGTTTAGTACGTAAAGCCCTAGGGTAATGTTAATATGGGATTTAGAGGTAGCTATTGTATATATGTATATAATTCTAACCTCCAGCACTACTTTCTGTTAAACCTTAAATTTATGCGCAATCAACTTTACATCCTGTAACTACGCTTTCGACGATGAGGTAAGAAGGTAAGGATCCTCAGCTAACTGGGGAGTTAGCCTTCCCGTCGGTGATGCGAACCGAACGCTGTTCCTCAAGCAGTGGCCTACTTGAGTTGCTGTCAATGTATCAATTTTGGTTGATTATATTGGGAGTATATGGTTAAGCTTAGGGTATGAACAGCAGTACCCCCGCATTTTGCGGTATTCTATGAATACGTTGTATCGATAACGTATGTTAACGTCGTCTGTACGACGGTAATTGTACAGATGCTGTTTCTATAGTGAACAGTA
Source organism: Panicum hallii (assembly GCF_002211085.1). Taxonomy (NCBI): domain Eukaryota; kingdom Viridiplantae; phylum Streptophyta; class Magnoliopsida; order Poales; family Poaceae; genus Panicum; species Panicum hallii. The sequence goes on from NC_038048.1 coordinate 14,649,248, forward strand.
ATGTTTGAGGACGCTTTCATGAGTGCTGGCATGGAAGGTTCATATATATTGTAGTTTTCTGCAGGTACGCTAACCACGGTTAAAAAGGTTAAGACGGATAAGGATATTCGACTAGCTATTATAGGGAGAGACGAATATATTGTGCCACCGAAACTAATCACGTAAGTCCAAACGTATTTGGCAATTATCTTGAGTTGTAAGGACGCGTAGCACGTGCATACATATTCCTTGATTTGATTGAATGAGTGGCATGGTTTGTTGTGTTATGGATGACTAGAGTGTTGTTAATCATTAGTGCCGCCTTGTAATAGTCATACCAACAGTCTTGGGTTAAAGAAATCCGCCCTTTATCGTTTCATTCTCAAGATCTAGAATAATCTTCTGATTTTCAGATTCTGCTATTATCAGAATAGGTCATCTTGTTTCTTTTATCCTATGAGTTTCGAGTCAGATGGCAGCATTCCAATCATTCCATCAGTCTAACTCACATTTTTCCGCAGTCTTCTCGAGGTGTAAGGTTGAAAACTTGTAATCTCACCATTTGAATCCTTGTTTCAGATGGCCGAGCTTCCAAGGTTCTTTTGGGATTCTGCAGGACACGCTCATACCAATGCCTTGCATTGGGAGGGTTTTCCTCGTCTTTTGTAGGAATCTCTCCAGGTGTTTGGCTACACCGAGCCTCCACCTTATGATGGAGTAGAATACGATGAAGAAGGTGTTCCTCGTTGCAGGGTGAAGATGACTGTACCTCCGCACCCTACTTTATCTCTATGGCAACCCATTGAAGTTAATGTGATTGGACATCGCCTCGCTGATACTTTTGAAGTGGCAGCTATGGAAGCCATCCACATCTTTTGCGATCAACATCCTGAGGAAGTTGTAGGATATCCTATCGGATTGTTTCCTGCAATAGATTCTCATGACCCAGAATGGACTTTTAGAGTGACATACTGTGACCACTTATTGGGAAATCTAGCTGGAGAGACTCTACGCACTGCAGTCCGATTCATGAATGCCCAGTATCGTTACCAGACACTTCAGCAGCACGATATCTATCGCTTGACCAATATAGCCCAAGGGTATCGTAATCAGGTTGGCCGGCAGAGTACGCAGATAGAGGGACTTCAAGCCACTGAAGAAGAGGTTATTACTCAGCGGGAAGAAACCATTCAGCATTGAGAAGAACAGATTGTTGAGAGTGATGCTCTCATTGTCCAGCGCGACACTGTCATTGACTTCCTCCAGGAACAAGTTCACGAGCTCAACCTTAATCTTGGCCAAGCTATTGATCATATCAACATGCTTCATGAGCAACTAGTGCAGCCCGATGTTGATGAGTTTGAGAGTGAAGAAGAAGAAGAAGACCCTGAAGAAGTTGAAGGAGATTCCGAGATCGACTCTGAACATGGAGATCCTGTTCTTAGTCCTCATCATTCCTCTTCCGGTAGTCAGTCATCTATGGGCAACCTCGATGACTTCTAGTCTCGTTTGAGTTGTTGACATCCTAGGTGTAGATAGTGTGACATAATGTGACATGGAAGTGAGTAGTTAAATGACCTGCGAGCCACTTGTTGTAGTATATGTGGCAAACCTATGTACGGTTTGATTTGTAGTTAGGAACAATGTGATGTAATATGGAATAACTTTCAGTTGGTAATGTAAGTCTGAGTTGCTGTTTGAATGGTTGAGTTAACCCTTGGTGACTTGGATTTATTATCCTGCTCAGTTTCAGTATATGCTATTTTGGTACCATGTGATTTCTGAAAGTAGAAGCAAGTATTGGTGAATGCTAATGGACAACTTCTATATTTCAGATGGTAGGTGCTACACGCGGAACCCCAGAGGGATTCAGACCAGACCAGGCTAGTGGATCACAACATCCACCTCCGCCACCGCCAAATCTAGCGGAAGTGATTGTGGCAGAACCGTCTGAATTATTCCGGTTCAAGTGCACTAGTCATCATTTACAAAGACATGATGATCTCAAATGCACTTCAAACGGAATAACCCATGGGTCTGTCGGGTCACCGCCCGATGCAACCACGGTTACACAGAATCGGAGTAGGTTATACTCATACAAGACGAACTCCAGGTATATTACAGCGCAAACCTTAATCACAGAGTAAGCAGTATTATTACAAACTAGTTTTCTCCAGCCCTGACTGGAGCAAAATAAACAAAGGGTTATTAAAAGCAACGGGTAAACACCCGTTGACCAAAGTCATAGCGAAAAGATAACGCGACTAACAGCATCGCCATCAGCAGCACCATGCGTAGCCCAGTCGATGGTGTCACTCCGCGGGGTCAATGTTGGCCGGGGACGGATCCCATTCCACGGACCAACCAGGTGGAACAGCAAAGGGGCAGGACGCACTATCAACCTGGTTCTCAACCAGCATACCTGAAAGCAATTCTAGCAAGGCTGAGTATAATGATACTCAGCAAGACTTACCCGGGTTTGGGTATACTTTAGCCCATAACTAGACTCATGAAGGTATGGTAAGGTTCTGGGTTTATTTTCAGCTGAAAAGCAACAGAGAGTATAATCTACTTCAAGTTTTAGCTTTCCGATTCTAGCTTGATTAACCATTCTAGGTAAGCACCTATACTAAACAAATAAGATAGAGATTATCAATCATCAATATTCTTCCATTATCAATTACACTTTTTACTCGATGTGGCAAAAGGGATAAGCAATCTCAATCCTCGTGAGAGGCGGACGATCCGGACCAAATTTCAACCTTGCAAGGTAAACCTAACACAAACGCTTGGAACATCCAACGATGATTCCAAAGCAACCATTTGCCTTTCATTCTGGGTCGTGGATCAGGGCCACCACAAGCGACTGCAGGACCATACGCACACCCAATGTGTGCAGGACGTACGGCTGTAGAGCGACTACAAACCCGTACTCCTGGTTGCCCTTGCAACACGTATTTCCACACATCGAAACGAGTAACAAGAAAAACCAAAATACGAGTGGTGGGAGGTATGTCCACTTGCCGGGCCGATCGGTTACTAGGCTTACCGCTTACCATATTTCACGGCATGTGGCTAGTACTTTCAAACGCTTAGCCACCACTACCACACATTTCGACCTTAAAGCTTTTATCAAAATAGACAGGGTAAACTTCCAGGTCATGATATAACACATGACCCTGTCCGTCATCCTTATAGTGGTTGCGGAATTGTAAACAAGCAACTCCTATATCGCGCGAGTGACAGGAAATCACTCGACTTTTACCGGTCCTATTTAGCAGAGCATCTAAGCGATAAGGACTCGGGTAAACACATTGGTTTCCTATGATATCATGCAACTAGGGTTTTATCTCAACTCCTAGACGTAATGCAAAATATATAATGTAATGCTGAATTTGTAATAGCTTGAAAATATTGGGATGTGCACCGGGGCTTGCCTTCGGAAGCGAAGCTAGGGTTAGACGAGTTAAAAACTTCCGAATGTTGGTTCGGGGCTTCAATCACTTGTTCAGTAACTTGGACGGAGTCTTCAGATAGCCCGGGTTCGGGTTCCTAGATCAACTCATAGTCTCCGTCTTCGAGTGTCGGCGAGTCTACATGATATGCAAGGATTGATTTTTAGTGCCAAATATATTAGATCTTTCCTTCATGATAAAGTTGTAATTTAACGAATCAACACACACCCAACATCACAACAAATGACAAGCTCATTAAACAACTAAGTATTTGTCCTTAAACAAGTATCACAAACTAAGGCAAATTATTCCTAAACATAGGTTTAAGCATATTTAGCATTTATTATACTCAAATCTTAGTTGTTTGAACTTATTTTAACCAATCTTGAAATTACTCAATTTACAAACTTGTACTGGTCTTGGACATTTCCTACAAAACTAACACTACTTAAGCTAACTAATGACCAAGAATTGCAGGAAATAAACTTAAATGACATAAGTTATAAACAAAAGATCCCTTTTTGAAAATATTTAAATAACTTCAAAATCAGATGATTTCACACTACATCTTAGTAACAAAAGTTGTAGAGCTCATTTTTATGAACACAACAGAACTGGTTTTACCATTTTTGGATTTTTCTATGGTTTCTTATGAATTTTCAAATTTGGCTGGAAAGGAAAAGAAAAAGGGTACTGATTCTTTACAAACAGGCCCCTGTAAAGTTTTAAAACAAAGCAATCGAGTCTCTGGACGGCTTTCCTCTCGGGGTCAGATCGACGGCGAGCGATTCCGGCGAGATAGCTCGCTGGCGGTGAGGGGAAAGGGAGGGGAAATGCTCAGGGGCTTACGGCGGTCACGTGGGTGGCCGGAGTTGGGCGGGGGAGGGGCTGACGGTGGACAGAGGCGGCGGCGGCGGCGGCTGGAAGCTCGGCGGCGGTGTTCTGATGGCTGGAGGGTCGGGAAGTAGTCGAGGAGTGCTTGGAGAGCTTCGTGAGGTTGATGTGGTGCTGTTGCTCCACTTGGCAGGGGTTAGGGGGCGGCGGAGCTGTGGGACGGCGATGGGGCTGAGCTGCGGCGGCGGAGGAGCGGCGGTGTGCTCGTGGGCAGGCGTCTCCGGTGGGGGAATTGGAAAATGGCCGGCACGATGAGCTTCAGGAGGATGAGGTGGTGCTGGTGGAGGTCAGGGTCGAGCGTGGGAGGCTCTGGAGGAGGCTGCCGACGGCGAGGCCGAACGGCGGCGCAATGGCGGACGGCGGCGAGGCGCGGGAGAAGGAAGCCGGGGTGGAGTTGGGCTCGGGGAGGTGGTAAAAGAACTCGAGCAGGAGGCCACGGAGCTACTTAAGCACTTGGGGAGGCTTTGGAGGGCAGCGAGCAGGAGCTGGACGCCGGCGACGTCGTGGCGGTCATGGCGCGCTCGGGGGCGGCGTGGCGGCTCGGGAAAACGGCCACCAGGGCCTGGCAAGCGGCGGGGCAGGTGCGCTGGAGGTGGAGGTGGCACTGGCAAGCGGCGCGGGGGCAGGTGGCGGCCGAAGCAGGTCGCCGGAGTTAAGCGGCGGCGTCAGCAGCGCGCGGCAGAGCAGAGCAGAGCAGAGCAGCTGGAGGTGGACGACAGGGACCCGGTTGCAAATGTTCAAAAGTTCAGGGGGCTCACTGTAAAGTTTGAGTAACTTTTAAACTAGAGCTCAAATGAAAATGCTCCAAAAACCAAAAGTGTAGAGAATAAAAAGTTCTACACTTTTGCTTTAGGGTTCACCTTCAGAAGAGTTGAGGTTTCAAAGTTAATTTAAAAACTATACAACTAGTCAAATTTCTTTTAGAACCTATCTAAATTTTACATTTCAAACAACTCCCTGATTTGTTTTCACTCTTTACAGAGGTTTAAAAGTAAAAGCATCATTTGCAAAACAGCCCTTCCTATATTTCAAAATTATCCACTCCCACACACATTTTGCACATTAAACCCTATATTTTTCTAGAATTACAGAAAACACCCTAAACTTTTATCCTTAAATGGCACACAAGAGCATATACTACACTCAAAGCACTAAGTCTGGCTCCCATATACCTGAGGTGTCACAACCCTCCCTCCTAAAAAGAATCTCGTCCGGAGATTTCGGAACAAGATAAAGTTGGAGATTCAAGGGTAAAGATTGTCGTTCAAGAAACCCGGAAAATATTTTTGGAGATAAGCTTCAGTTTCCCAAGTTGCTTCTTCTTCAGTGTGATGATTCCATTGAATTTTAAACATCTTGATTGTTGCTCTTCTGGTACTCCTTTCTTTGGTATCTAGGATCTTGATGGGATGCTCGGCATAAGAAAGATCAGGTTCTATAGCGATAGCCTATAGATCTATGATTTCTGTGGGGACTTGAAGGCATTTCTTGAGTTGGGAGACATGGAAAACATTATGGACAGCCGCTAGTTGAAGTGGAAGTTGAAGACGATAAGCTACAGGTCCACAGATCTCAAGGATTTCGAAGGGTCCAACGTATCGAGGAGCAAGTTTTCCTTTGATGCCGAAACGTTGAACACCTCGAGTAGGAGACACCCGAAGATATACAAACTCTCCTACAGAAAATTGTAAGGGCTTTCTACGTTTGTCTGCATAGCTTTTCTGTCTAGATTGGGCTGCCTTAAGATTGCTTTGGATGTGCTTTACTTTGGCTTCAGCTTCTGTGACCAGATCGGGTCCAAAGATTTTACGTTCGCCGACTTGTGACCAACTCAAAGGAGTTCGACACCGGCGACCATATAGAGCTTTGAATGGAGCCATTTGAAGACTTGACTGGAAGCTATTGTTGTATGAAAATTCTACCAATGGTAAGAAATGGTCCCAACTTTTGCCATACTGAATGACACAAGCTCTTAGCATATCCTCAAGGATTTGGTTGACTCTTTCGGTTTGTCCGTCCGTTTGAGGGTGATATGCTGAGCTTCGAATAAGTTTAGTCCCTAGAGATGTTTGAAGTTGTTCCCAGAAACGAGCGATGAATTGAGCACCACGATCAGAGATAATCGTCTTAGGCACTCCATGGAGTCAAATAATCTGCTCTATGTAGATTTTGGCATACTTCTTGGCGGTAAAGGTAGTATGCACAGGAAGAAAGTGAGCAGTTTTGGTTAATCGATCTACGATTACCCAAATAGAGTCATGTTTCTAGGAGGTGTTAGGCAAACCAATGATGAAATCCATACTGATGTCTTCCCATTTCCAAGAGGGAATGTGTAATGGTTGCAAGACACCAGCAGGCTTGAGATGACTGGCTTTGACCCTCTGGCAGATATCGCATCCAGCAACATACTTTGCTATCTCTCTTTTCATGCGAGTCCACCAGAAGTTCTGTCTCAAGTCCTGGTACATTTTAGTACTACCAGGGTGCATGGAGAACTTGGACAGATGTGCTTCATCTAGAATTTGCTTTCGGAGTTGGTGATCTTTAGGTACAACAACCCGGTCTTTGAACCAAAGTACTCCTAGAGGATCTATCTGAAAGCACTTATATTTCTCTTCTCCTTTGATAAGATTCTGCTTAATGATCTTTATCCCATCATCATGTTGTTGGGCCATGGTGATTTTATTCTTTAATGGAACTTCTTCTGAAAGATGATTCAAACTACCCTGGGATATAATTTCAAGGTTAAGCTTTCTCATCTCACAACAGAGGGTTTTATTTAGATCCTCTACGGATGAACAAGAGCAATGTGCCTTTCGACTCAAGGCATCGGCAACCATGTTGGCCTTGCCTGGATGATAATGGACTTCCAGGTCATAATCTTTAATTAGTTCCAGCCAACGGTGTTGTCTCATATTCAGATCTGCTTGGGTGAATATGTATTTGAGGCTCTTGTGATCAGTGTAGATATTACACTTGGTTCCCATGAGATGGTGTCTCCAAATCTTGAGCGCATGAATCACAGGTGCCAGCTCAAGATCATGGGTAGGATAGTTTTGTTCATGGGGTCGGAGTGCTCGAGAAGCATAAGCAATGACACGGTTGTTTTGCATGAGTACACAACCGAGTCCGATGCCTGAAGCATCGCAATAAACATCGAAGGGTTTAGAGTTGTCCGGTTGAGCCAATACTGGGGCAGTAGTGAGATGGGCTCTTAAAGTGTGAAATGCATCTTCGCATTTCTTACTCCAGACAAACTTAATTCCCTTTTTCAGTAGCTCGGTCATAGGTTTGGCTATTCTGGAGAAATCAGGAATGAACCGATGATAATAGCCAGCCAAACCTAAAAAGCTACGAATCTGATGAACAGAAGTAGGAGGCTGCCAATCCATTACCTCCTGAACCTTGCTAGGGTCCACAGATATGCCATTGCTAGAAACAGTGTGGCCTAGGAATTTTACTGTATCAATCCAAAATTCACACTTGGAGAATTTGGCATACAGACGATGATCTCTTAATTTCTGAAGAACTATTCGGAGGTGTTTGGCATGATCTTCAGAGTTTTTAGAGTAGATAAGGATATCATCAATGAATACCACGACAAATTTATCTAGCTCCATCATGAAAACTGAATTCATGAGATACATGAAATAAGCTGGAGCATTGGTAAGACCAAAGGACATAACCAGATATTCGTAAAGTCCATATCTGGTAGAGAAGGCTATTTTTGGAATGTCACAAGGTCTTATCTTGATCTGATGATATCCAGAGCGAAGGTCAATTTTTGAAAATACCTTGGCTCTGGCTAGCTGATCAAAAAGAATATCAATGCGGGGCAGAGGATATTTGTTTTTGATTGTCACCGCATTGAGAGGGCGATAGTCTACGCACATTCGTAGGCTATTGTCCTTCTTTTTCACGAATAGAGCTGGGCATCCCCATGGTGAAGCACTTGGACGGATATAACCCTTATCAAGAAGATCTTGAAGTTGAGTTTTTAGTTCTGCCAGTTCATTAGGTGGCATACGGTAGGGCCTTTTGGAGATAGGTGCTGTGCCTGGCTGTAATTCGATAATGAACTCAACGTCCCTATCTGGAGGCATTCCTGGCAGATCATCTGGAAAAACATCCGGATATTCACATACAATAGGAATGGCCTCGAGTTTAATCACTTCTGCCGCATAGGCATAAGAGTTGATACACCCTCTGTGTGATAGATAAAGAGTGGTGGTTCCTTGATAGGGTGAGTCTATCTCCACTACTCTGGATGAGATATCTAGTGAGACATGGTGTTCCGACATCCAATCCATACCTAACAAAACATCCATCCCTTCTAGATCCAGCAAAAGCAAAACTGTCTTCACCAGATTGCTGCCCAACTGGATTGGCACATTTCTACATATTTGATTGGATACCACTCTACCACCCGGGGTTGCAATCAAATAACTTCCATTAACCGGATACAATTCTAAGCCTAGTTTGGCTCCAAACTTTGAACTGATAAAGCTATGAGTTGCACCGGAATCAAAAGTATAATGGCGGGTTGATAATGGATAGTGAAAGTACCCGTCATTATAGGAGCGCCCTCGGGAAGCTCGGAGACGGCGGTGAAGTTCACCCTGCCTTGGCGAACTTGTACCATCTGTTTCTTCCCTTTGCCCTTATTATTTGCGTTGGAGGGCTGCCCTTGGAATGCTCTCCTAGGTTGCTGGCAGTTCTTGATGAAATGCGAGGGGCTGCCACAATTGAAACAACGGTTGCTGTTGTTTCCTTGACCAACAGGAGGGAAAGTGGGCCTGAGGCCTTGCTGCTGTTGCTGCTGCTGGGGAGGAGCTGACTGTCGGTTAAACTGGGACTGCTGTGGGGGTCTAGCCACCCATCTCCCTGGTAAATTGGCGCGAGGTGGGGGTCGCGTCGTTGACTGCGGCACCAACCTAAACCTTGATTGTTGGGTGCCGGAAGGACCAGGGGTAATCTTCCTCTTCTTCTCAGCCCGATGAGCTGAGACACAGTCCTCTTGAGTGATGGCCATATTGACCAACTCGTTGAAAGTGTTGGCTCGGGCTAAGTTCAGCCGTTCCCGGAGCTTGGTGTTGAGACCTCGACGAAAATGGTCTCTCTTCTTGGCGTCAGTGTCTGCATGATAGCTCGCATATTGGCACAGATGATTAAACACCTGTGCATATTGCATGACAGTGCGAGTGCCCTGGGTTAATGCCAAGAATTCATTGAGCTTGCGCTCAATCAAGCCTTCAGGAATATGATGGGCGCGGAATGCAGCCTTGAATTCTTCCCAAGATACCACATGACCATCTGGTTGCATCGCAGAATAGTGGTCCCACCATATACGGGCAGTACCACGGAGTTGTTGTGCTACAAAAAGGGCCTTGTTCGCCTCCAAGCATGGTGCCGACAGTAGTGCAAACTTGGACTCCACAGTACGGAGCCATGCGTCAGCATCTAAAGGTTCCTCTATCTTGTGAAATAATGGGGGCTGGGTACCGAAGAAATCCTGATATCCGGCTGAGGCATTTTCCTCGCGATTTCTGGATTGGTGATGGAAGTGTCCCAGCTGTGTCCTCACTAGCTGGTTCAGTAGTTCAGTCTGTTGGGCCATTACCTCTGCTAGATTGGGTGGCGGAGGTGGCGGTTGTTGCGAACCGCTGGCCTGGTCGGGCCGGAAACCTTCAGGGGTTCCACGTGTTGCTCCAACCATCTGAAACAAAAGGAACAATCCATCATGTTCACTCACGCTTATTTCCTTTTGTTATCAGGCATACATATCATATGTTCAGTTGGTCCATCATATGCAAATATGGAGACAAGGTATGCAGCAACAAGACATTAAACTTAAACTCCATAACTAAACATGCGGTTCAACATATAGTACAACACAACTTCCACAACTCCCAGTACAAGGCACACCACATTATATTACATCCAAGTGGTTCTTGTCTATACAACTGCTTATTCTACCCACCAGATCATCCTACTCTACACTAGACATATCCATTACAGCGAAGAGAGCGATGAGCTAATAGCCATCGAGGTTTCCTACTGACGACAGACTTCCGGAAGATGAGTGATTAGCTTGGGGATTTGGGGCGGGATCACCGTGTTCGGAGTCAAGACTTGATTCTCCTTCTATTTCCTCTGGATCTTCTTCCTCTTCCTCACTCTCATTTTCTTCTGGCACTACAGGTGGTATGGGCTGCTCATGAAGTTCGTTGATATGGTTGACGGCATCATCAAGCTCAATAGTGAGATCTTGAACTTGATCCTGGAGGAACTCAACAATGGTATTGCGCTAGGTGATAACCGTCTCCCTCTCCTGGATCTGGTTCTCCAAGTTATTAATGATCACATCACGCTGGGCCAACAGGTCGACCTGAGCATTCTGGATAGTGTGAAGCTCATTCAGCTCATCAAGCTGCTGAGTGATAGTTCCATGGTGAGCTTGAGCTAAGGTGGACAACTGGTTCATGCCTCGATGTTGCAGCAACTGATAATGATGCTGCACGTTCATGAACCGTATAAGAGCTTGCAGTGTCTCGAGAGACAGATCTCCCAATTGATGACTGCAGCAAGAGATCCTGAAAGTCCACTCGGGGTCACGAGAGTCTGTGGCTGGGAATAAGCCGATCGGATAGGCTGCCACTTCCTCGGGGTGTTTGTCATAGAAGACGTGAATAGCTTCAAGTGCAGCAGACTCAAAGGTATCCACAAGACGGTGACCAGTGATGCAAATTTTGACAGGTTGCCATAAATAGCGAGAAGGATGCTGCGGAATAGTCATCTTCACCCTACATCGAGGAACACCCGCTTCCACAAACTCATATCCGTCGTAACGTGGGGGTGCATCATAGCCGAAAATCTGAAGTGACTCCCACAAGAGACGGGGAAAGCCTTCCCAATGCAAGGCATTGGTATGAGCATATCCTTCGCGATCCCAACGAATATTTGGAGTCTCGGCCATCTGAAGCAAGATTTCAAATAGTGAGATACAAGGTACAGCGACACAGAGCAAGAATCTAATGAAATGATTGAACGGTTGGAATGTAACTTTTCTGCAGAAGACTTCGTTAGATAGCTGTACCAAGATAACTGATTTGGATAACAACACTGAAAGGACATCCTAGATCTCGAGGATAGATAAACAATGGGGAGATACTGAACCCGATGGTTGTCTGAAGGATTGTGACAAGTTTGTATCTGGGACAGACCACTCTTCAATAGTCCTTAGCCAAGCACTCAGACAAGACATTCGAATCGATTTATTATGCATGCACGGTTCTACTCGACCTCACCAACACACACTTGCCAAATAAACTTTGGACTTACGAAGTTAATTTTGGTGATATATTCATACGTCTCTCCCTATATAACTAGTCGTTCATCCTATTCGCAAGCCTATTACTCGTGGTTAGTGTACCTGCAGAAAATCACAGTAGAATAATGAACCTTTCATGCCAGCACGTCATGAAAGCGTCCCCAAACATTACTGTTCACTATAGAAACAGCATCTGTACAATTACCGCCGTACAGACAACGTTAACATACGTTATTGAATAACGTATTCACGGGGGTACCGCAAAATGCGGGGGTATGAACAGCGATCGCCATACCCTGCGCCAAACCATATACTCCCAATGTAGTCAACTGAAGTTGGTACATTGGCAGCATCTCAAGTAGGCCACTGCTTGAGAAACAGCGTTCGGTTCGCATCACCGACGGGAAGGCCAAGCTCCCTCAGTTGGCTGAGGATCCTTACCTTTTTACCTTACGCTCGAAGGTGTCGTTACAGAATATAAGGTTGGGTTGTACATGAATTAAAGTTTTTGCAGAAAGTAGTGCTGGAAGTCAGAAACCTAGTATAATAACTAGTAGTCACCTGGTAGTTTTCCCCAACCTAACCCTTAGGGCTCTACGAACTAAACACACAACCTTAGCGATTCCAACGCCTTTTTGTAAATTCCTTTGTTATACCAAATTTTATTCTGAAATCATTTTTAAGCACTGTATTATCCCTGGATTTCTCCTGTATCCTGTCTAGAGTGTAGGTGAACCTACAGCTCTGATACCAGCTGTGGCAGAACCATCTGAATTATTCCGGTTCAAGTGCACTAGTCATCATTTACAAAGACATGATGATCTCAAATGCACTTCAAACGGAATAACCCATGGGTCTGTCGGGTCACCGCCCGATGCAACCACGGTTACACAGGATCGGAGTAGGTTATACTCATACAAGACGAACTCTAGGTATATTACAGCGCAAACCTTAATCACAGAGTAAGCAGTATTATTACAAACCAGTTTTCTCCAGCCATGACTGGAGAAAAATAAACAAAGGGTTATTAAAAGCAACGGGTAAACACCCGTTGACCAAAGTCATAGCGAAAAGATAACGCGACTAACAGCGTCGCCATCAGCAGCACCATGCGTAGCCCAGTCGATGGTGTCACTCCGCGGGGTCAATGTTGGCCGGGGACGGATCCCATTCCATGGACCAACCAGGTGGAACAGCAAAGGGGCAGGATGCACTATCAACCTGGTTCTCAACCGGCATCCCTGAAAGCAATTCTAGCAAGGCTGAGTATAATGATACTCAGCAAGACTTACTCGAGTTTGGGTATACTTTAGCCCATAACTAGACTCATGAAGGTATGGTAAGGTTTTGGGTTTATTTTCAGCTGAAAAGCAACAGAGAGTATAATCTACTTCAAGTTTTAGCTTTCCGATTCTAGCTCGATTAAACATTCTAGGTAAGCACCTATACTAAACAAACAAGATAGAGATTATCAATCATCAAGATTCTTCCCTTATCAATTACACTTTTTACTCGATGTGGCAAAAGGGATAAGCAATCTCAATCCTCGTGAGAGGCGGACGATCCGGACCGAATTTCAACCTTTCAAGGTAAACCTAACACACACGCCTAGAACATCCAACGATGATTCCAAAGCAACCGTTTGCCTTTCATTCCGGGTCGTGGATCAGGGCCACCACAAGCGACTGCAGGACCATACGCACACCCAATGTGTGCAGGACGTACGGCTGTAGCGCGACTACAAACCCGTACTCCTGGTTGCCCTTGCAACACGTATTCCCACACGTCGAAACGAGTAACAAGAAAAATCAAAATACGAGTGGTGGGAGGTATGTCCACTTCCCGGGCCGATCGGTTACTAGGCTTACCGCTTACCATATTTCACGGCATGTGGCTAGTACTTTCAAACGCTTAGCCACCACCACCACACATTTCGACCTTAAAGCTTTTATCAAAATAGACAGGGTAAACTTTCAGGTCATGATATAACACATGACCCTGTCCATCATCCTTATAGTGGTTGCGGAATTGTAAACAAGCAACTCCTATATCGCGCGAGTGACAGGAAATCACTCGACTTTTACCGGTCCTATTTAGCAGAGCATCTAAGCGATAAGGACTCGGGTAAACACATTGGTTTCCTATGATATCATGCAACTAGGGTTTCATCTCAACTCCTAGACATAATGCAAAATATATAATGTAATGCTGAATTTGTAATAGCTTGAAAATATTGGGATGTGCACCGGGGCTTGCCTTCGAAAGCGAAGCTAGGGTTAGACGAGTTAAAAACTTCCGAATGTTGGTTCGGGGCTTCAGTCACTTCTTCAGTAACTTGGACGGAGTCTTCAGATAGCCCGGGTTCGGGTTCCAAGATCAACTCATAGTCTCCGTCTTCGAGTGTCGGCGAGTCTACATGATATGCAAGGATTGATTTTTAGTGCCAAATATATTAGATCTTTCCTTCACGATAAAGTTGTAATTTAACAAATCAACACACACCCAACATCACAACAAATGACAAGCTCATTAAATAACTAAGTATTTGTCCTTAAACAAGTATCACAAACTAAGGCAGATTATTCCTAAACATAGGTTTAAGCATATTTAGCATTTATTATACTCAAATCTTAGTTGTTTGAACTTATTTTAACCAATCTTGAAATTACTCAATTTACAAACTTGTACTGGTCTTGGACATTTCCTACAAAACTAACACTACTTAAGCTAACTAATGACCAAGAATTGCATGAAATAAACTTAAATGACATAAGTTATAAACAAAAGATCCCTTTTTGAAAATATTTAAATAACTTCAAAATCAGATGATTTCACACTACATCTTAGTAACAAAAGTTGTAGAGCTCAATTTTATGAACACAACAGAACTGGTTTTACCATTTTTGGATTTTTCTATGATTTCTTATGAATTTTCAAAGTTGGCTGGAAAGGAAAAGAAAAAGGGTACTGATTCTTTACAAACAGGCCCCTGTAAAGTTTTAAAACAAAGCAATCGAGTCCCTGGCCGGCTTTCCTCTCGGGGTCAGATCGACGGCGAGCGATTCCAGCGAGATAGCTCGCCGGCGGTGAGGGGAAAGGGAGGGGAAATGCTCAGGGGCTTACGGCGGTCACGTGGGTGGCCGGAGTTGGGCGGGGGAGGGGCTGTAGCGGCGGAACGACGGTGGACAGAGGCGGCGGCGGCGGCTGGAAGCTCGGTGGCGGCGTTCCGGTGGCTGGAGGGTCGGGAAGTAGTCGAGGAGTGCCTGGAGAGCTTCGTGAGGTTGATGTGGTGCTGTTGCTCCACTTGGCAGGGGTTAGGGGGCGACGGAGCAGTGGGACGGCGATGGGGCCGAGCTGCGGCGGCGGAGGAGCGGCGGTGTGCTCGTGGGCAGGCGTCTCCGGTGGGGTAATTGGAAAATGGCCGGCACGATGAGCTTCAGGAGGATGAGGTGGTGCTGGTGGAGGTCAGGGTCGAGCGTGGGAGGCTCTGGAGGAGGCTGCCGACGGCGAGGCTGAACGGCGGCGCAATGGCGGACGGCGGCGAGGCGCGGGAGAAGGAAGCCGGGGTGGAGTTGGGCTCGGGGAGGTGGTAAAAGAACTCGAGCAGGAGGCCACGGAGCTACTTAAGCACTTGGGGAGGCTTTGGAGGGTGGCGAGCAGGAGCTGGATGCCGGCAACGTCGTGGCGGTCATGGCGCGCTCGGGGGCGGCGTGGCGGCTCGGGAAAACGGCCACCAGGGCCTGGCAAGCGGCGGGGCAGGTGCGCTGGAGGTGGAGGTGGCACTGGCAAGCGGCGCGGGGGCAGGTGGCGGCCGGAGCAGGTCGCTGGAGTTAAGCGGCGGCATCAGCAGCGCGCAGCAGAGCAGAGCAGAGTAGCTGGAGGTGGACGACGGGGACCCGGTTGCAAATGTTCAAAAGTTCAGGGGGCTCACTGTAAAGCTTGAGTAACTTTTATACTAGAGCTCAAATGAAAATGCTCCAAGAACCAAAAGTGTAGAGAATAAAAAGTTCTACACTTTTGCTTTAGGGTTCACCTTCAGAAGAGTTGAGGTTTCAAAGTTAATTTAAAAACTATACAACTAGTCAAATTTCTTTTAAAACCTATCTAAATTTTACATTTCAAACAACTCCCTGATTTGTTTTCACTCTTTACAGAGGTTTAAAAGTAAAAGCATCATTTGCAAAACAGCCCTTCCTATATTTCAAAATTATCCACTCCCACACACATTTTGCACATTAAACCCTATATTTTTCTAGAATTACAGAAAACACCCTAAACTTTTATCCTTAAATAGCACACAAGAGCATATCCTACACTCAAAGCACTAAGTCTAGCTCCCATATACCTGAGGTGTCACAGTGATGGCCCATCAGACCGAACTCCTGGGCATGCTAGTGCAGGCCCAGCAACATCAGTTCCGTTCTCCTCAACGTGGACCTGAAGATCATCCATCGGCTGGTTATCAGGATTTCTTTAGTACGCAGCCCCCGCTCTTCCATAAGATTGAAGAACCCCTCGATGCAGATGTGGCAGAACCAACCTGAATTATACTGGCTCAAGTACGCGAGTCCACTTCCGAGGGCTCCAATGTGCTTCAAACGGTATAATCCCTTGGCCTGTCGGGTAGCGTCCCGATAAACCACCGATACAGGATCAAATAAGGTTACCTCACACGAAGGTGAGTTCAGAGATACAGTCACCATCATATTTTACATTACAGGGAATTACATTACAAGAGTTTCCAACAATAGTACGAAGTTTCAAATTTAGAGAAAACATTACAAACTATCAAAGTTATGGTTTTTGGCAGCGGAAAACATACGCGATGATTTACAACACGTCGTCAAAACGGATGTCATGCTGAGCCCGGGCACGACATCACTCAGTATCATCAATGTTGGCCGGGGACGGATCCCACTCCGCGGACCAACCTTCTGGAAGAGCACAGTGCCAAGGCAAGGGAAGAGTAGAACCTTCAAAGACTTTACCTGTAAACATGTAACTAGCAAGACTGAGTATACTAATACTTAGCAAGGCTTACCCGGGATTGGGTATACTTTAGCCCGTAACTAGATTCATGCAGGCAATGTAAAGGCCCTGGGTTTATTTTCAGCTGAAAAGCAATAAAGAATATAACTTGATTTCAAGTTTTAGCTTTCAGATTCTAGCTTGATTAGCCACTCTAGGTAAGCACCTATACTAAACAAGCAAGATAAAGATTATCATCCATCAAGATTATTCCATCAACAATTACACTTTCTACTCGATGTGGCAGAAGGGATAAGCAGTCTCAATCCTCGTGAGAGGCAGACGATGTGGCAGAACCGCTCGAATTATTCCGGCTCAAGTGCGCTATTGATCGCCGTACAACTGCAATCAGCCCAACGCACTTCAAACGGAACAATCCTTTGGTCTGTCGGGTCTCCGCCCGATACAACCACGGTTCAGCAGGATCAAAGCAGGTTTACCTCGCATGAAGGCGAGTTCACATCACAGAATAGCTCATCAATCTTTAATTTACAGCCATACATACTTTTTTTTACAAACCGAGTTCAAAGATAAGAAAACTTATACAAACCATGTTCCACCGACAAGCATAACAGCTTGTCCAAACTCACAGCGGAAGAAAAAGTTTTACGCGGCTACACACATCGCGAAGGCGAACACCAAGCTTAGCCCAGGGCCTGGTGTCACTCCGGAGGGTCACTACCGGCCGGGGACAGATCCCACTCAACGGACCAGCCAAAAGGAACGGATGTTGGCCACACAAGGTTGTCCGTGGGATTTTCGAAGGTTATACCTGAAATAGATATTGGCAAGGCTGAGTATTCTAATACTCAGCAAGGCTTACCCGGGATTGGGTATACTTTAGCCCGTAACTAGACTCATGAAGGCATTGTAAAGGCTCTGGGTTTATTTTCAGCTGAAAAGCAACAAAGAGTATAAACTATTTTCAAGTTTTAGCTTTCAGATTCTAGCTTGATTAGCCATTCTAGGTTAGCACCTATACTAAACAAGCATGATAGATATTATCATTCACCAAGATTATCTCATTAACGGTTACACTTTTTACTCAATGTGGCAGAAGGGATAAGCAGTCTCATGCATCGTGAGAGGTGGACGATTCCTAAATCGAGATTCAACCTTGCAAGGTAAACCTAACACACACGCTTGGAATACCAACGGGGCGTTCCGAAGCAATCGTTTCCCTTATATTCTGGGTTATGGATCAGGGCCACCACAAGCGGCTGCAGGACCGTACGTACACCCAATGTGTACAGGACATACGTCTGTAGCGCGACTACAAAACCCGTATTCCTGTCTGCCTTGTAGAACGTACTCCCACACGTTGGTGCGTGTAAACATAAAATAAAAATCGAGTGGTGAAGACATGTCCATTCGCCGGGCCACTCGGGTACTAGGCTTACCGCTTACCATATTTCGCGGCATGTGGCTAGTACTTTCAAATGCTTAGCCACCACTACCACACATATCGACCTCATCAACTTTTAACAAAACAGACAGGGTAAGTTTCCAGGTCATGATACAACACATGACCTTGTCCGTCATCCTTATAGTGGTTGCAGGAATGTAAACATGCAACTCCTATATCTCGCGAGTGACAGGAAATCACTCGACTTCTACCGGTCCTATTAGCGGAGCAACTATCCGATAAGGACTCGGGAGCATTACATTGGATTCCTAGGATTCATGCATCTAGGGTTTCACTTCAATTCCTAGACTTAATGCAAGATATAATATAGATAGTGTGACAGTTCATGTATTTGTAATGCTAGGCATATATTTTGTTAGTGTGAAATATGTGTTTGTTAAGTGTAAAGCTTGTGTGTGTTTGTGTGAAGTTTTTGAAAATTTAAAGTGCAAGTAAAAAGGGGTATTTTTGTAATTACAGAAAAACCCAGGGTTGTTTTTGCAAAATGTATTTGGAGAAGGATAATTTCAAAATAAGTGAAAGGTGGTTTTGGTAAACATGTTTCTCTTATTTTATTCTTGTAAAAAAATATATATTTATCCAAAAGTTGCATTGGAAATGCAAGTGTTGAATTGTGTAAAAATTTTGGGTAAAGTGGTAAAAATAAGGGTATTTATGTGATTTTATAAAAGTACAAGTCCTTTTATGCAAATGTTCGATTTACAAAAGTAACTTTCAAAATTACTTAGGACTAAAGTGTAAAAGATGCAAGTCATCATGACACGTCTATCCAATCATTATGACGAGTCTATCCCGTCATCATGATGTGTCATAAATGCTTGCATTTAGGTCCTAGATTTTATAAAAATTTCACTCTTTAGGACAAAAGTAATTCAAATCCGACTTTTGTTCAAAGATTCACGTGTAAAAATATAAGTTTTGAATTTTTGAACTTGAGCCCTAAAGAAATGTTGTAGAGTTTGAAAAACTCTCCAACTTTCGTTTTGGGCGTTTCTTCATTTGGATTTTAAATCAACGGGAAATTTTGTTTTACAAACAGGTCCCTGCAGTTTTCAGAAATCGCATATAAGTCCTTGGGAAATCTGTTTTCCCTTTCTCCTCTGTTCTTTCTCTCTCTACCTTATCTTCTCCCTGGCGCTTCTTTGTTTCTTGGCCGGCAGCACCTCTCTGCTCCTTTCTTTTTGTTCCTCCTCTCTCTCCTCCACCGACCGGAGTAGGCAGCAAGCCCAGGCGCTGGGCGTTGGAGCGGCCGGGCGGGCGACGGCCCGAGCGCGAGCGCGCAGGGCGTGCGGCTGGCGGCCCAGGCGGGGCGGCGCCGCGCGAGCTAGCGCTGGTGTGGCGCGCGCGGGGGCCAGAGCGGACGACGCAAGGCGCGGGGCTCAGGCGCAGGCGGGCTAGCGGCCCAGGCGGTGCGCGCGCGCGGGCATCGCGGGAGGCGGCGCGGCCCCGGCAGTGGCGCAAGCGGGGGGCCCGAGAGGCAGGCGGCGCTGGGTGCTAGCGCGTGAGCTGGGCGGAGCACGGGAGTGGCAGAGGCTCGGATGGCTGTGGCGGGCGCCGGGCGAGTGGGCGCGGAGGCACAGGAACCAGGGTGAATCCAGGAGCGGCGCGTGGTGCGGCTGGGCCGGTGCTTGGCGGCTGGCAGCGGCGGCCGCGATGCGAGCCAGGAGGCGCGCAGCGCGTGGGAGCAGGCGAGCGGGCCCAGGCGCGGCAAGCGGCGGCTCGGCCCGAGCGCAGGAGAGAGGAGGCGCGTGAGGCGGGGCCGGATCAGGCACATGGCAACGGGCGGCTGGCAGTGCCCAGCAGCTCAGGCGCGCGAACGCACAGGGGCGCAAGCCGGGCAGAAGCAAGAGCAAACGCGGGCAGCGCTGGCGCGGGTGAAGTAGCAGAGTACTAACGTAAGCGCAGGAGCTGAGGGTGCAGGTACAGAGCCGGCGGCACAGGGGTGGAACAGCAGTGCAGGTGGAGCCGCGGAACGGCTGCGGTTCGGGTGGCGAGCGACGGCACCACGGTGGCCCGCTGCGGCTCGCGAACGAAGGCGCGCTGGCGGCGTACAGCGCGGAGCGCAGAGGTGGGGCAGTAGCACTGGGCCAGTGTAAGCGTGCGATTGCGGCTCGGAGTGAGCGCGCGCGACGTGGGAACAGGCATGTGCGGGCACTGGCGTCAAGGGAGCACGAGAGCGAGAGCGACATGGTTTAGGCAATGCAGGAGCTCGTGTGCTGGAGAGCCGGTGCAGGTGCTGGAGTGACAGGAATGTGAGCGGCACCGAGCGAATGGCGCGAGCGTGCGCGCGGTGGCGTGCGGGCGTTGGTGGTGTGGGCAGCTGTTGAGCGGTCGGAGCAGAGCAGGCCTATGGGCATGAGCAGGTGATAGTGGAGTACGACGTGCCGAGCAACAGCACGCGCAGGAGGAGTTACGGTGGAGGGTTTCTGCGTGAGATGCACGAGGGGCAGCAAGCTGGAAGGAGAGGAGGCAAATCGAAGGTGACGATTACGGTGAGGCGAGTCGGAAGGAGGAGTTGTGGAGCAAAGGCGGCAGTTAGGCGTGACGAGCTCGGAAGAGCCTCGATGCAACCAAGCATGGCAGTCCTGCAGGAAGCTACGCGGGTGTGCCGGCCGTGTTTCAGTGGCACGCGTGCGTAAGCAAAAGAAGACTCAGCTCGTGAGCAGGAAAACCCTAGGGTTCGCGGAGAAGTCGATATAGCGAACCCATTCGGCTCCATCGTCTTGTCCCATGATCCATGACCTCTAGCAACTTCTACTTTTCGTCACCGTCGAGCACCTCTCATCGCCAATCTTGTTCGCCACGGGAAATCACTATCCGTTTGTTCCTCTCCACAACCAAGGTCTGCCCTGATTCTTTGAATCTTTCTAATGCCGGCGATTCCTTTGCCGGGATATCATCATTAACATTCTGTTACCTGTTCTCCCGGACCAGGGACTTGATTGCTATGTTTTAGAAAGTTCTAGGGTGTTCTTTATAAAATTTCCAAAGGTTGCTGTATTTCAAATCGATGAACCTCTACATTTCATAGATTTTCGTAGGAAGTTCATAAAAATGTAAAATCAGTTTTATTTGAAACCCTAGGTCCAAATCTACAAGTTATATGTTGTGATTTTGAATGGAAAGTCTTTGAAGTGCGGTCTATGTTAAATATTAGGAAATATGTGCTTTATTTGCATCTTATGTGATGTGCATGTGCTGTAGCTGAAAAGTAGCCATAAGGCATATATCTCAAGTAGAGATATGTGATATCTAATCAACCCTTTCACCCGAGTACCCATATCCCTACCATCCAGACATTGTTCTCGTCTTGATTGCAATTTCCTTAAGGCCCTTCTCGTATAAGAATCTTTATTAGTTCATGTGCCTCTGCTGCTTAGCCACTACATCTCGGCAGCTGTGCTTCAGTGTCAGGCTATCAGCTCAGCCGCTAAGTATCGGTTTTCTTGAGTCTATGGTGTTTCTGTATAACAGCTGTCAGTCGATATTTCTACCATCGACTGGTTAGCTGATACGGTTGTTATCTTTCTAGTATCGGCTACTGCCGATACAATTCTTTTGTTCTGTTCTGTATCGACTACACCTAGTCGATGTATCAAAGGTGCACACGCAATCTTAGGATTCTTGCCATCGGCCGACCCAAGCCGATTTTGGTTGCTTTTCCATATCGGTCAAACACGACCGATCGATCCTTAGTTTCCGCTCTCTTATCTACATACTCCTATCAGTCGATTTATCGACTGAAAGATCGGCTATATATCTATCGGCCATATACCCTTAACCACACTCCAATCGGCTATACGTCACTCAATTGTTGTGCTGACGTAATCGAGTCGATATAACCACACGTAGTTATCTAGAATAACACTTAAGCACATCTCAGTTAAGCCAACTGTTCTAGGAATCATCCCTCTGCTAAAGTGATCGATGTTTTCATCGATCAATTAGGAAACCGATGCACCTATCAATCGGCTACACAAACCAAAGTACACAACCCTAGATCAATAAGATCGCCCATTAGACACGCCTCTGTTAGGCACGACCTGAGCACATCAATCAGCTAAACCCCCGTTGTTTCCAATCGGCTCTGTTGCAATCTTCAGCAAGTAGCCGATCATAATTAGATGTCCTCTTAAAACTCTATCTAAATTTAGTTTCAGATCTTTTTGGGTGTTAGGTGAATAGTGTGTTATATGAATGCTAGATTGCAATTGTATTGGGAAGTAAAGTAGTGTTATGTGCACACTTTGAATGAAATGTTGCATTGCATGTAGATATGACTACGTTCGGCAACGGTACCTGCGAGATCTCCTCGGAGTCTACGGAGGATGTTCCTGAAGATCAAATGAACGTCACCAAGAGATTAACTGAAGCCCCGAACCAAAGTTCGGAAGATGATGACTTACTGACTTCAGACCCACCAGTAAAGGCAAGCCCCGGACATATCCCATTACTTTATTTACACTGCAATCTATGCCTATCTATATTATATCTTGCATTAAGTCTAGGAGTTGAAGTGAAACCCTAGATGCATGAATCCTAGGAATCCAATGTATTGCTTCCGAGTCCTTATCGGTTAGATGCTTCGCTAATAGGACCGGTAGAAGTCGGGTGATTTCCTGTCACTCGCGCGATATAGGAGTTGCATGTTTACATTTCTGCAACCACTATAAGGATGACGGACAGGGTCATGTGCTGTATCATGACCTGGAAGTTTGCCCTGTCTGTTTCGAAAAAAAAAGTTTTAAGGCCGAAATGTATGGTAGTGGTGGCTAAGTTTTTGAAAGTACTAGCCACATGCCGCGAAATATGGTAAGCGGTAAGCCTAGTACCCGATTGGCCCGGCAAATGGACGCGCTCCCACCACTCGACTTTTATTTTATGTTTACACGCACCAACGTGTGGGAGTACGTTCTGCAAGGCAGACAGGAATACGGGTTTTGTAGTCGCGCTACAGACGTATGTCCTGTACACATTGGGTGTGCGTACGGTCCTGCAGTCGCTTGTGGTGGCCCCGATCCATAACCCGGAATATGAGGGAAACGGTTGCTCGGAACACCCTGTCGGTACTCCGAGCGTGTGAGTTAGGTTTACCTTGCAAGGTTAAATTCGATTTGAATCGTCCGCCTCTCACGATGCTTGAGACTGCTTATCCCTTCTGCCATATTGAGTAAGAAGTGTAACTGTTAATGAGATAATCTTGGTGAATGATAATATCAAACATGCTTGTTTAGTATAGGTGCTAACCTAGAATGGCTAATCAAGCTAGAATCTGAAAGCTAAAACTTGAAAGTAGTTTATACTCTCTGTTGCTTTTCAGCTGAAAATAAACCCAGAGCCTTTACAATGCCTTCATGAGTCTAGTTACGGGCTAAAGTATACCCAATTCCGGGTAAGCCTTGCTGAGTATTAGTATACTCAGCCTTGCTAGTTTTATGTTTTTCAGGTAAAGCCTTTGAAGATCCTACTCTTCCCTGTCTTGGCCCTATGCTCTGCCAGAAGGTTGGTCCGGGGAGTGGGATCCGTCCCCGACCAACATTGAAGATACCGAGTGATGTCATGCCTAGGCTTAGCATGACATCCGTCTTGACGACGTGTTGTAATCGTCGCGTATGTTTTCCGCTGCCAAAAACCATAGCTTTAATGGTTGGTAATCTTTTCTCTAGATTTGAAACTTCCTACTTCTTTTGGAAACTCTTGTAATGTAATTCTCTGTAATGTAAAATGTGATGGTGATTGTATCTCTGGACTCACCTTCGTGTGAGGTAACCTTATTTGATCCTGAGTATCGGTGGTTTATCGGGACGTTACCCGACAGGCCAAGGGATTATACCGTTTGAAGCATGTTGGAGCCCTCTGGAGTGGACTCGCGTACTTGAGCCAGTATAATTCAGGTTGGTTCTGCCACAGATAGACATAGATTGCAGTGTAAATAGAGTAATGGGATATGTCCGGGGCTTGCCTTCTTGAGTGAGATTGGGGGCAGGAGTGTCAGAGGCTTCCGAACTCGGGTTCGGGGCTTCAGCTAGTCCTTCGACGACTTGCGCTGGGTCTTTTGGAAAGCCTTGGTCTTGTCCTAAGACCAATTCGTAGTCCCCGTCGTCGAGCGTTGTTGACTCTATATGAGATGCAATAGATTAAATAAGGTGAAATTTAAATTTAAGATTTCCTATTTCAAATGTTATAACTCATCCAATTAACACACAAGAATTCATAAAATAAAGAGATTTAGGTTTGAAACACTATTTATAAAGGAATCGCAAAGATATTGTGGAGTTTGTTGCAAATAAGAACTAAAATATTTAAATTAATTTTGAAAAGAACCAAAATTTAAATTCAAAACTTTTAAATAAAGATCATAGGCTTTGGAAATTTGATTATACATTAAGCATCAAATAATACCACATTAGACAATGACATTAGATCTTAATCAGAAAAGGTTATACAATAGGTTTAGTTAATATTTCAAATTTGAAAGTTCAAATTAAAAGAATTTAAATTTTAATCAAATTTGAGTTTGAAACTTTGCACAAAGTTACCTAAAGCTTATAGAACATTCAAGCCAACTTCATAAGTAACAAGGCAAGAAATATCAAGGTTAAGCATAAATTACCCTTTAATCTTAGGTTTAAAATAGAGGTAAAAGTATTTTGTTTCAAACTAAACTCCATTAACAAAAGTTATAGAGTTTGAAATCTAGTTTCTAACAAAACTAGTTTTGCCATTTTTGGATTTTTCTGTGAATTACTTCGAATTTTGCAAGACAGGGAATACACCCACATGAAATAACAGTTACTCTCTTACAAACCAGCCCCTACATTTAGCAGATAACCCCCTGGAAAAAAATTACACAGAGCAATTGGATCCACGGCCATGGTGGGCGGGGAGGAGCTCGGGTCCGGCCAAATTTCGGCCGTGGGGGTTGCCGGCGGTGAGGGGGAAGGGGAGGGAGAGCACGAGGGGGCCTTAAGCTACCTATTGGTGGTCTTGGAGAGGCTCGGGGTGGCCGAAGAAGTGCTGCCCACGGGAGGCCGAGCCGGAGGCCGGAGGCGTGCGGCGGCGGTGGGGCTCCGGCGTCCAGGGGAGGAAGGGGCTGGGCTAGGGAGGTGCGGTGGGGGATGGGAAAGCTGGTGGCGCTGCTGGTTTGAGAAGGGGAAGGGCGGAGGGGGAAGCTCCACGAGGCACCGAGGTCACGGCGGCATTGATGGAGGGCGGCAAGTTTCTGTGCACGCGCGCAGGGGGTCTAGAGCGCCCTTTTATAGGCAAAAGAGGTGAGAAGGAAGGGCACGACGAGCAGAGCTTTGGTTTGCGGGTGCTACGGGGGGGGGGGGGGGAAGAACCACAGAGGCTCGGCGGCGACAGAGACGTGGGTGAGCAGTGCTGGCAATGCGAGGACGCCGTGGCGCGCGGGTAAGACGCCAAAAGGGGGGGGGGCTAGAGCGGTGGACGGGCAGGAGGATGACGCGTGGACGAGGGCGGCACAGGAGATGGCTGGCGGTGGCCAAGATCGATGTACTGCGCCGACGGCAGGGGCACCAGCAGGCAGAGCAGGGGAGCAGGACGCAGGGAGGAAGAAGGGGGTATGAACTGAACCAAGGACTGATTTGCAATATTAGAGAAAAACAGGGACCTGACTGTAAAGAGCTTGCAACTTTTAAACCAGTGCTCAAATGGAGATGGTCCAAAAAGCAAAAGTGCATAGTTTTTCAAACTCTACAACTTCTCTTTAAGGTTCATCTACAGTTGAGCAACAGTTTTGAAGATAATATAGACTTAGTAATAATTTCACATTTTATGTAAGTCCTATGGGTAAAAATACTTTTACATATATACCCAAGGGTAATTTCACATATTTTTGCAATTTAACCACAGATACCCTCTTTTGCAAAACAACCCTCATGTTTTTAAACTTTTCCCTCTATATCCACCCATTTTGCATAAAAGGACCTCCACTAAAAAGTAATTATGCAAACAAGCACTTGCTCATGGCATTACAATTGTTAGGCATACTTTTTCTACACTTTGTACATAACAACACACTAAACTCTAAGGTGTGACCATACTATTCACCTGAGTGTCACAGCCTTCCCCCCTAAAAAGAATCTCGTCCCGAGATTCCAGAATAGAAAGGAATGGAATGATCAAGCTCAGAGGTTGGCTCGGAAGAAGTCGGGAAAATTATGTTGGAGATAAGATTCAGTTTCCCATGTTGCTTCTTCTTCTGTATGATGGTTCCACTGAATCTTGTACATTCTGGTGGTTTCTCTTCTGGTGCTTCTCTCTTTAGTGTCGAGGATTCTGATTGGATGCTCTGTATAGGTCAGATCTGGTTCGATTTCGATAGCTTGGGAATCGATGATTTCGGTGGGGATCTTAACACACTTTCTGAGTTGGGATACATGAAAGATGTTATGGATGGCCGCTAGTTGAGGAGGAAGTTGGAGACGGTAAGCTACAGGTCCACAGATTTCAAGGATTTCAAAGGGTCCGATGTATCGAGGAGCAAGTTTCCCTTTTACACCGAATCTTTGAACACCTCGGGTAGGAGATACTCGAAGATATACGAAGTCTCCGATTCGAAACTGTAATGGTCTTCTTTGTATATCAGCGTAGCTTTTCTGTCGAGATTGGGCGGCCTTTAGATTGTTCTGGATAAGCCTGACTTTATCCTCTGCTTCCATAACTAGATCGGGTCCAAAAATTTTACGCTCGCCGGTTTGTGACCAACTCAAAGGAGTTCGGCATCGGCGACCGTATAATGCTTCAAATGGGGCCATCTTAATACTTGTCTGATAGCTATTATTGTAAGAGAATTCTGCCAGTGACAAGTATTTATCCCAATTTTTGTCAAATTGAAGTACACAAGCTCTGAGCATATCTTCCAGAATCTGGTTTACCCGTTCAGTTTGCCCATCTGTTTGAGGATGATAGGCGGAGCTTCGAATTAATTTAGTCCCAAGAGCATCATGGAGTTGCTCCCAGAACCTAGCGACAAATTGTGCTCCATGATCAGAAATGATCGTTTTAGGTACTCCATGAAGACGAACAATTTGATCCAGATAAATCTCGGCATACCTTTTGGCATTATATGTGGTATGCACGAGAAGGAAATGTGCAGTCTTGGTTAATCGATCAACGATTACCCAAATAGAGTCATGCTTCCGAGAAGTGTTGGGTAGGCCAACAATAAAGTCCATACTGATATCCTCCCACTTCCATGAGGGAATGGGTAGAGGTTGAAGGATACCAGCAGTCTTCAAATGACTGGCTTTGACTCTTTGGCAGATATCACATTCCGACACATATTTGGCAATTTCTCGTCTCATACGAGTCCACCAAAAGTTTTGTTTCAGATCCTGATACATCTTCGTACTGCCAAGGTGTATAGAGAATTTGGATAGGTGGGCCTCATCCATTATTTGTTTACGGAGCCTATGGGCCTTGGGTACAACAATACGTTCGTTGAACCATAAAACTCCTTTAGGATCAACTCGGAAGCATTTATACTTCCCTTCTCCTTGCGTTAACTTCTGTTTAATGATTCTGACCCCTTTATTACGCTGTTGTGCTAGAACAATCTTATCTCTAAGTGTGGCTTCAACCAAGAGATGGTTTAAGTCACCTTGGAAATGATCTCTAGGTTGAGCTTTCTCATTTCCCAACAGAGAGTCTCGTTGAACATTTCAACGGATAGGCAAGAACAATGCACTTTGCGACTAAGGGCATCCGCAATGACATTGGCCTTGCCTGGATGATAATGGACTTCTAAATCATAATCTTTGATAAGTTCTAGCCAGCGCCTTTGCCTCATATTCAGATCTGCCTGGGTAAAGATATACTTGAGGCTTTTATGATCAGTGTAAATATGAAATTTCGTACCCATTAGATGGTGTCTCCAG
The DNA here is from genome assembly GCF_002211085.1 of Panicum hallii. NCBI lineage: Eukaryota > Viridiplantae > Streptophyta > Magnoliopsida > Poales > Poaceae > Panicum > Panicum hallii. The sequence continues at coordinate 14,677,259 of NC_038048.1, forward strand.
ATCTTTAGGGCATGAATAACAGCTGCAAGCTCGAGATCATGGGTGGGGTAACTCTGTACATGAACCCTAAGTGCTAGTGATGCATATGCAATTACTCGGTTGTCTTGCATAAGTACACAACCAAGTCCGGTTCCCGATGCATCACAGTAGATGTCAAAAGGTTTCGAGACATCGGGCTGAGCTAAGACTGGAGCAGTTGTAAGATGATCTCTGAGAATATGAAATGCATCTTCGCATTTTTGATCCCAGGAGAATTTCACACCCTTCTTTAGTAGTTCGGTCATAGGTTTGGCTATTCTGGAGAAGTCAGGAATGAAACGGCGATAATAGCCAGCTAGACCGAGAAAACTACGAATTTGATGGATGGAGGTCAGGGGTTTCCAATCCATCACTTCTTGTACTTTACTAGGATCGACGGATATTCCATCACCGGAAATAGTATGGCCCAGAAATTTGACTGTATCCAGCCAAAACTCACATTTAGAGAATTTGGCGTACAGGTGGTGGTCTCTTAATCGTTGAAGGATGACATGAAGATGTTGGGCATGATCTTCTGAGTTTTTAGAGTAAATCAAGATGTCATCAATAAAAACTACGACAAATTTGTCGAGTTCTTGCATGAACACGGAATTCATGAGGTACATGAAATAGGCTGGAGTATTAGTGAGACCAAACGACATGACAAGATACTCGTATAGACCATACCGAGTGGAGAAAGCTGTTTTTGGAACATCACTGGGCCGAATCTTAATTTGGTGGTAGCCGGAATGAAGATCTATTTTAGAAAACACCTTGGCTCCGGCTAACTGATCAAAGAGGATATCAATGCGGGGTAGAGGATACTTATTTTTGATGGTCACCGCATTGAGAGGACGGTAATCGACACACAGCCTTAAGCTATTGTCTTTCTTTTTCACAAATAGGGCTGGACAACCCCAGGGTGATGCACTCGGACGGATGAAGCCTTTGTCTAAGAGATCTTGGAGTTAGGGTTTTTAACTCGGCCAATTCATTCGGAGGCATACGGTAAGGTCTCTTAGAGATAGGGGCTATACTAGGTTGGAGTTCTATGATAAACTCGATATCTCTATCTGGAGGCATTCCAGGCAAATCATCTGGAAAGACATCTGGATACTCACAGACGACAGGGATATCCTTTAGTTTGATCCCGGTTGTAGCGTAAGTGCAAGGGTTAAGGTACTGCTGGTGTGGAAGATAGAGAATGGTAGGTTCATACTCGGATGAACTTATCTCAACAATTTGGGAAGAGATATCTAAAGACACATGATGCTGGGTCATCCAATTCATACATAAAAGAACATCCATTCCTTCTAGATCCAGTAATAGTAGATCTGTCCTTATTAGATTTTGACCCATTTGAATTTGCACGCTTCTACAAACTTGATTTGAGGAGATTCTACCACCAGGAGTTGTGATCATATATACCCCACTAACAGGATAAGATTCCAAACCTATTTTTGTCCTGAACTTTGCACTAACAAAGCTATGGGTGGCACCAGTATCAAAAAGAACAATAACGGGATGATGGTTGATAGAAAATGTACCTGTCATTATTGGTGTCCCCTCAGGAAGTTCGGAGAGCGTAGTAAGATTCACCCTCCCTTGACGGACCTGCACCACTTGCCTCTTGCCCTTGCCCTTGTTGTTCGAATTAGATGTTTGCCCTTGGAAAGATTTCCTAGGTTGAGGGCAATCCTTGATGAAGTGGGACGGGCTTCCGCAATTGAAACAACAATAATTGTTGTTTCCTGGAGTAGCTGGCTGATTTTGTGGCAGTGGTGGTCGGTTGAATTGGGCTTGTTGGGGAGGTCGGGCTACCCATCTGCCAGGTAAATTGCCTCGAGGCGGAGCTCGAGGGGCATTACTCGGGACCAACCGATACCTTGGCGACTGTGAAGTTGCAGGTCCCGTAGGTGCCTTCCGTTTCTTCTCTGCTCGGTGGGCGGCAATGCAATCTTCCTCAGTAATGGCCATATTGACCAACTCATTAAAATTGTCCGCCTTCACCAAATTCAGCCATTCCTTAAGTTTGGTGTTTAGGCCTCGGCGAAAGCAATCACATTTGCGGGCATCAGTGTCCGCATGAGATCCCGCATACTGGCACTGGTGATTGAAAACCTGGGCATACTGTGTAACAGTGCGGGTACCCTGGGTCAAGCTCAAAAATTCATTGAGCTTCCTCTCAATGAGTCCTGCTGGTATGTGATGTGCTCGGAACGCAGTTCGAAACTCGTCCCAGGTGACGACGTGATCAGCGGGTTGCATAGCATGGAACTGGTCCCACCAGAGACGAGCAGTGCCCCGGAGTTGTTGGGCTGCAAAGAGCACCTTATTCTCATCTGCACATGGGGCTGGTAATAAGGCGAACTTGGATTCGATAGTTCGAAGCCAAGCATCTGCGTCCAAAGGTTCATCAGCCTTATGGAATAATGGCGGTTGAGTGCTGAGGAAGTCCTGGTAACTGGCCGACAAGGGTTCACCTCTGCCTCGAGGTTGCTGCTGGAAGTGGCCCATTTGAGCTTGCACAAGTTGATTAAGAAGCTCAGTTTGCCGGGCCATAACCTCGGCAAGGTTTGGAGGCGGGGGTGGTGGTTGTTGAGAACTACCAGGTTGACCTGCCCGGAATCCTTCCGGGGTTCCACGAGTAGCTCCAACCAACTGAAATAAAGGAGATATCCATTATCAACCATAATCTTACTCCAATTTCAGATAATATGCAATTATCAAACAGAAATGTAATGCATATGTTCCATTCAAACCACTCATAGCAGATACAAAGATTTTGAACCGGGTAACCAAACACAGGATTTAGATTACCATACAGATACTGATATCCTTACATCTCACGTCAACACACTCAAACTATCACAACCTCTGCCTATGCCACACATACAACAAGTGGCTCTATAACTAGGTAAACTACACACCACCTAGGTTACATCCAGTACAGCTAGGAGAGCGACGAGCTAATAATCGTCGAGGTTTCCCACTGACGATACTCTTCCGGAAGAAGAGTGGTTGGATTAGGGATTTGGGGCGGGATCACCGTGTTCGGAGTCAAGACCCGATTCTCCTTCTATTTCTTCTGGCTCTTCTTCTTCTTCTTCCTCACTCTCACTTTCTTCTGGCACTATAGGTGGTGCGGGCTGCTCATGGAGGTCGTTGATATGGTTGACAGCATCATCAAGCTCAATGGTGAGATCTTGAACCTGATCCTGGAGGAACTCAATAATGATATTGCGCTGGGCAATAACTATCTCCCTCTCATGGATTCGGTTTTCTTGATTGTTGATGATCACATCGCGCTGGGTCAACAGGTCAACTTGGGCATTTGTATAGTGTGAAGCTCATTCAGCTCGTCAAGCTGCTGGGTGATAGTTCCATGGTGAGCTTGAGCTAAGATAGACAACTGGTTCATGCTCCGACGTTGCAGCAACTGATATTGATGCTGCACGTTCATGAACCGGATAAGAGTTTGCAATGTCTCAAGAGACAGATCTCCCAATAGATGACTACAATAGGAGATCCTGAAGGTCCACTCGGAGTCACGAGAGTCCGTGGTTGGGAATAAACCGATCGGATAGGCAGCCACTTCTTCAGGGTGCTTGTCACAGAAAATGTGAATAGCTTCAAGTGCTGCAGACTCAAAGGTATCCACAAGGCGGTGGCCACTCGTGCAAATTGTGACAGGTTGCCACAAGTAGCGAGAAGGATGCTGTGGAATGGTCATCTTCACCCTACACCGAGGAACGCCTGCTTCAACAAACTCATATCCGTCATAGAGTGGGGGTGCATCATAGCCAAAAATCTGAAGTGACTCCCACAAGAGACGGGGAAAGCCCTCCCAATGCAAGGCATTGGTATGAGCGTGTCCTTCGCGATCCCAATGAATATTTGGAGTCTCAGCCATCTGAAGCAAGATTTCAAATGGTGAGATACAGAAATACAGCAACACAGAACAGGAACCCAATGGATTGATGACACAATTGCATTGAATGGCTGAAATGCAATTATTTTACAGAAGACTTACAAGATAACTATACTTAAGATAACTGATTCTGATAACCGCAAAGGCTGGAAATCAGATGGAAAACTAAGATTTCATCTAAGGTACCCAACCTAAAACTATCATTAAAAACTCTATTAGCCCATTCCTTAGGCAAACAACATATCCTTCATATATGAAAATCCTTTTATTAACAGGTTTTGCATGCACGTACTACTCGTCCTCACAACCAAAACAACTGCCGAATATGTTCGGACTTACGTAGTTAATTCCGGTAGCATAACCATACGTCTCTCACTATATATAACTAATCGATAAACCCTACGCATCCTAATAGCGTAATCGTGGTTAGTGTACCTGCAGAAAAATACACATGTATATATCTCATGAACCTTTCATGGCAGCACGATATGAAAGCGTTCCTAAACATTACTACTCACTATAGAAACAGCATCTGTACAATTACTGCCGTACAGACAACGTTAACATACGTCATCAAAACAACGTATTCACGGGGGGTACCGCAAAATGCGGGCGTATGAACAGCGATCGCCATACCCTGCGCCGAACCATATACTCCCAATATAATCAACCTAAGTTGGTATATTGGCAGCATCTCAAGTAGGCCACTACTTGAGAAACAGCGTTCGGTTCGCATCACCGACGGGAAGGCCAAGCTCCCTCAGTTGGCTGAGGATCCTTACCTTCTTACCTCCGTTCGTAGGTGTCGTTACAGAAAGTAAGGTTGAATTGTACAGGAATTTAAGTTTTGACAGAAAGTAGTGCTGCAAGTCAGATTTACATATATATACTCTAATTGCCACCTGATATTTACCCATATGAACCCCTAGGGCTTTACGTTCTAAGCACAACCTTAACGGATCCAACGTAGTTTGTAAACTCATTTGTTGGCAAACTTTTATCCAGAAAACACTTTTTAAGAACTTTTCCAGATGTAAAAGTAAACCTACAGCTCTGATACCAGCTGTGGCAGAACCGCTCGAATTATTCCGGCTCAAGTGCGCTATTGATCGCCGTACAACTGCAATCAGCCCAACACACTTCAAACGGAACAATCCTTTGGTCTGTTGGGTCTCCGCCCGATACAACCACGGTTCAGCAGGATCGAAGCAGGTTTACCTCGCACGAAGGCGAGTTCACATCACAGAATAGCTCATCAATCTTTAATTTATAGCCATACATACATTTTTTTACAAACCGAGTTCAAAGATAAGAAAACTTATACAAACCATGTTCCACCGACAAGCATAACAGCTTGTCCAAACTCACAGTGGAAGAAAAAGTTTTACGCGGCTACACACGTCGCGAAGGTGAACACCAAGCTTAGCCCAGGGCCTGGTGTCACTCCGGAGGGTCACTACCGACCGGGGATGGGTCCCACTCCACGGACCAGCCAAAAGGAACGGACGTTGGCCACACAAGGTTGTCCGTGGGATTTTCGAAGGTTATACCTGAAATAGATATTGGCAAGGCTGAGTATTCTAATACTCAGCAAGGCTTACCCGGGATTGGGTATACTTTAGCCCGTAACTAGACTCATGAAGGCATTGTAAAGGCTCTGGGTTTATTTTGAGCTGAAAAGCAATAGAGAGTATAAACTATTTTCAAGTTTTAGCTTTCAGATTCTAGCTTGATTAGCCATTCTAGGTTAGCACCTATACTAAACAAGCATGATAGATATTATCATTCACCAAGATTATCTCATCAACGGTTACACTTTTTACTCAATGTGGCAGAAGGGATAAGCAGTCTCATGCATCGTGAGAGGCGGATGATTCCTGAATCGAGATTCAACCTTGCAAGGTAAACCTAACACACACGCTTGGAATACCAACAGGGCGTTCCGAAGCAACCGTTTCCCTTATATTCTGGGTTATGGATCAGGGCCACCACAAGCGACCGCAGGACCGTACGTACACCCAATGTGTACAGGACATACGTCTGTAGCTCGACTACAAAACCCGTATTCTTGTCTGCCTTGCAGAACGTACTCCCACACGTTGGTGCGTGTAAACATAAAATAAAAATCGAGTGGTGGAGACATGTCCATTCGCCGGGCCACTCGGGTACTAGGCTTACCGCTTACCATATTTCACGGCATGTGGCTAGTACTTTCAAACGCTTAGCCACCACTACCACACATATCGACCTCATCAACTTTTAACGAAACAGACAGGGTAAGTTTCCAGGTCATGATACAACACATGACCCTATCCGTCATCCTTATAGTGGTTGCAGGAATGTAAACATGCAACTCCTATATCGCACGAGTGACAGGAAATTACTCGGGAGCATTACATTGGATTCCTAGGATTCATGCATCTAGGGTTTCACTTCAATTCCTAGACTTAAAGCAAGATATAATATAGATAGACATAGATTGCAGTGTAAATAAAGTAGTGGGATATGTCCGGGGCTTGCCTTCTTGAGTGAGATTGGGGGCAGGAGTGTCAGAGGCTTCCGAACTTGGGTTCGGGGCTTCAGTTAGTCCTTCGACGACTTGCGCTGGGTCTTCTGGAAAGCCTTGGTCTTGTCCTAAGATCAATTCGTAGTCCCCGTCGTCGAGCGTTGTTGACTCTATATGAGATGCAATAGATTCAATAAGGTGAAATTTGAATTTAAGATTTCCTATTTCAAATGTTATAACTCATCCAATTAACACACAAGAATTCATAAAATAAAGAGATTTAGGTTTGAAACACTATTTATAAAGGAATCGCAAAGATATTGTGGAGTTTGTTGCAAATAAGAACTACAATATTTAAATTAATTTTGAAAAGAACCAAAATTTAAATTCAAAACTTTTAAATAAAGATCATAGGCTTTGGAAATTTGATTATACATTAAGCATCAAATAATACCACATTAGAGAATGACATTAGATCTTAATCAAAAAAGGTTATAAAATAGGTTTAGTTAATATTTCAAATTTGAAAGTTCAAATTAAAAGAAGTTAAATTTTAATCAAATTTGAGTTTGAAACTTTGCACAAAGTTACCTAAAGCTTATAGAACATTCATGCCAACTTCATAAGTAACAAGGTATGAAATATCAAGGTTAAGCATAAATTACCCTTTAATCTTAGGTTTAAAATAGAGGTAAAAGTATTTTTGTTTCAAACTAAACTCCATTAACAAAAGTTATAGAGTTTGAAATCTAGTTTCTAACAAAACTAGTTTTGCCATTTTCGGATTTTTCTGTGAATTACTACGAATTTTGCAAGACAGGGAATACACCCACATGAAATAACAGTTACTCTCTTACAAACCAGCCCCTACATTTAGCAGATAACCCCCTGGAAAGAAATTACACAGAGCAATTGGATCCACAGCCATGGTGGGCGGGGAGGAGCTCGGGTCCGGCCAAATTCCGGCCGTGGGGGTCGCCGGCGGTGAGGGGGAAGGGGAGGGAGAGCATGAGGGGGCCTTAAGCTACCTATTGGTGGTCTTGGAGAGGCTCGGGGTGGCCGGAGAAGTGCTGCCCACGGGAGGCCGAGCCGGCGGCCAGAGGCGTGCGGCGGCGGTGGGGCTCCGGCGTCCAGGGGAGGAAGGGGCTGGGCTAGCGAGGTGCGGTGGGGGATGGGGAAGCTGCTGGCGCTGCTGGTTTGAGAAGGGGAACGGCGGAGGGGGAAGCTTCACGAGGCACCGAGGTCACGGCGGCGTTGATGGAGGGCGGCAAGTTTCTGTGCACGCGCGCAGGGGGTCTAGAGCACCCTTTTATAGGCAAAAGAGGTGAGAAGGAAGGGCACGACGAGCAGAGCTTTGGTTTGCGGGTGCTACGGGGGGGGGGGAGAACCACAGAGGCTCGGCGGCGACAGAGACACCGGCGAGCAGTGCTGGCAATGCGCGGACGCCGTGGCGCGCGGGTAAGACGCCAACAGGGGGGGGGGCTAGAGCGGTGGACGGGCAGGAGGATGACGCGTGGACGAGGGCGGCACAGGAGATGGCCGGCGGTGGCCAAGATCGATGTACTGCGCCGGCGGCAGGGGCACCAGCAGGCAGAGCAGGGGAGCAGGACGCAGGGAGGAAGAAGGGGGTATGAACTGAACCAGGGACTGATTTGCAATATTAGAGAAAAATAGGGACCTGACTGTAAAGAGCTTGCAACTTTTAAACTAGTGTTGAAATGGAGATGGTCCAAAAAGCAAAAGTGCATAGTTTTTCAAACTCTACAACTTCTCTTTAAGGTTCATCTGCAGTTGAGCAACAGTTTTGAAGGTAATATAGACTTAGTAATAATTTCACATTTTATGTAAGTCCTATGGATAAAAATACTTTTACATATATACCTAAGGGTAATTTCACATATTTTTGTAATTTAACCACAGATACCCTCTTTCGCAAAACAACCCTCATGTTTTTAAACTTTTCCCTCTATATCCACCCATTTTGCATAAAAGGACCTCCACTAAAAAGTAATTATGCAAACAAGCACTTGCTCATGGCATTACAATTGTTAGGCATACTTTTTCTACACTTTGTACATAACAACACACTAAACTCTAAGGTGTGACCATACTATTCACCTGAGTGTCACAGATGATTCTGAATCGAATTTAACTTTGCAAGGTAAACCTAACACACACGCTTGGAACATCCAAAGATCGTCCCGAAGCAACCGTTTGCCTCTCATTCCGGGTCGTGGATCAGGTCCACCACAAAGCGACTGCAGGACCATACGCACACCCAATGTGTGCAGGACGTACGCCTGTAGCATGACTACATGTCCGTACTCCTGGTTGCCCTTGCAACACATATTCCCACATGTCGAATCAAGTAACAAGAAGAACCAAAATACGAGTGGTGGGAGGTATGTCCACTTGCTGGGCCGATCGGTTACTAGGCTTACCGCTTACAATATTTCGCGGCATGTGGCTAGTACTTTCAAATGCTTAGCCACCACTACCACACATTTCGATCTTAAAATTTTTATCAAAATAGATAGGGTAATCTTCAGGTCATGATACAGCACATGACCCTGTCCATCATCCTTATAGTAGTTGCAGAATTGTAAACAACTTATATATCGCGCGAGTGATAGGAAATCACCCGACTTCTACCGATCCTATTAGCAGAGCATCTATTCGATATGAACTCAGGTGCAATACATTGGTTCCTAGGATTCATGCATCTAGGGTTCCATTTCATCTCCTAGACTTAATGCAAGATATAGTATATATGTATAAGATTGCATAATGTAGTAATTTGAAATACTGGGTAGAGGCATATTTATCTCTCTAGTATATACATTATGCCTCCTATTATCTCTCTATTAGCTGGTACGATTGTGAATGGCAAGTCCAATCCCATCCTTTGATGCATATTTATCCCAGTTTTATAAACGCAACCTATTGGCCTGTTTTATAAAATGCATCATTTTATTGCAAGACATGGTTAGATAGCCACCCCTTGATTGCTATGACTATTCCTTGATGACCTAGGTTAATGTCTATATAGGATTTGCTCTGTTGGACGTTAACTACTGCTAGAGATGCTTATTACCTGTTATTCCCTTTTTTATATTTTAATCATGACCACAAAGCGCTTTACCGAAAATAAGGGTGTGAGTGTTTTAAAAGATAAAATGGGATTTTGGGAAAATAAAAGAAAGATATAACCTGATGAGATGGACGGTGTTTTCTAAGTGAAATGCCACTGGTGTGCTTGTACCTTTGTGGTTGAGCATGGTTGGGAGATATCCGTCTGGTCAATGTAAGGTTGAACTGAGGTGTCATCTTGCCTAACCCACTTATCGTACAACCACTTGACCGTTGTGTGGGCAACGGCTTAGCATAAACCCCACTAGTTGTTCTGATAGCCAAAAGGAGAGCGGGTGAGCAACGGGAGATCATGGAGAAGGAATACGATCTGTGTGAGTTATGTCCCGGTTATGACTTTGTTGATAGGTCATTAACCCCATGGTTGCTTCCGTGTTGGCTAGTTAGATTCAGCTAAGGTGGGTAATGGCTTTGTTAGGATCCGCCGTGACATTAAGGTGTTCGTAGTGCGGTACCCTACTTGTGGGTAAAGTGTACAACCTCTGCAGAGTGTAAAATCTATTCGAATAGTCGTGTCCACGGTATTGGACGAGTTACGGCATGGTCACTTCAATAGACATTTTGGGATGATTGGTTTTGTGGCGTGAGTGGTTTTGAAAGTGCCCGGCAGTTGTGCAGTGAGCTATTGTGGATGTGGAGTCCGGTAGCATTAAAACTTGGATCCTTCGTGTAGGATCAACCCCACTTATTATTCGATTACTATAAAAATGTCTTGAGAAAACTCTTTTATTAAATAAACCCTTGCATGTGTAAAACCTCGCTTTATCGCAAATGAACCCTAGCCTCATCCTTGATATATCCGTGCATGATCTTTATTATCCCCCTCCGCGGGTGTGGTTGGACTTGTTGAGTACTTTTGTACTCACCCGATATATATATTTGTGGTTTTCTTCAGAGGAAGATCCGGACTTCGTTGTTGAAGACGTCGAATAGAGGTTGCATCCGCACCCAACTTTGCCTATGGTGTTGGCCCTCCGCAAGATGCTTCTGCTAGCACATTACTCTGAGCCCGAGCTGGATCCCATATGGGTCGTGCTTTGGTGTATCACCATAGCTGTTTTATTAGTAATTATCGTTTGTATCGAGTGTCCGCCTCCTCGGAGGTTTGTACGGTAATGTACCATCTGATGTAATAAATGTGTATCAGCCTCCTGGGACTGATTTTTGTATAACATTTAAGTCACCTCAGATGAGGGGACGCTTCACCTCCGCCACCACATGATCGAGGACCAAGGGGAACTTTTCGGGTTCCTAAAAGCTCGTCCATTGGTCGTCGCGGGAGAACGAGATGGGGACCTCTGACCAGCGGAGTGGTCGTGGTACCACCGGCTCGACGGACATGATCTCCTGAAGAAGCAAGTTCTGGTCCCGCCTGGAGCCAAAATCCTCATCTCCCCCGAAGATGACGTTGACGACTTTCGAAGCGTCTTGAAACTTCAGGTTGCGCCCGTGGTCCTCTTGATCATCGTCCTCAGGTTCTTTGTCCGCAGGCTTCTTATTCTTCTTACCACCAACGGGGTTGCTGAACGTCCTTTGAAGATGGTAGCAGTCGATAGCAGCGTGATTGGCACCTGGATGCCACGGGCACTTCTTCTGCAGGAGCATCTCGAACTCCTCCTGCATTGTCGACTTCTTGCCCCGCGAAGGATGATCCATAGCCGCGATGATATCATCTGGCTTTCATTTCCGGGGTGGACCCAAAAAGTCCTGCTAGCCTTTGTCGTTGCGGTTGTCGTTTGGAAGCCTCAGGTTGCTATCTTGACGCCACGGGAACCGCTCCCGCATCTTCTCCTCCTGTTCGGACCAATCGTGCATCATATCACGAAGGCCTGCAATAGTCTTCGACCTGTTCCGCTCGAAATCCCTGTAGATGCCTGGGTCGGTGATGCTGTTGTAGAAGCAGTTGATGATGTCATCCTCCGAGATGTTCGTGATGGTGGCGCGGACGTCGAAGAAATGACGTGTGTAGGACCGTAGGAGCTTGTTACGTTCCTGTTTGCACTGGGCAAGGTCGTGATGAGTACCTGCGCGAGCGATCGCCCCCTGGAAGTTGTCAATGAAGACCTTCTTGAGTCGCTCCCAGGAGTCGATGGAGTTGCTGCCGAGGCTCTCTAACCACGTGAGTGGCGTAGGATCCAAAGCCATCGGGAAGTAGATGACTTTGGTAATGTTCGAACCCCCTACGACCTCGATAGCCGTGGAGTAGCAACGGAGCCACTTCTGAGGAGCCTGCTTGCCGTCGTACTTGGTGATGCCGATGGGTTTGAAGCCCTCTGGGTACTTGTAGCTACTGAAATGTGCAGAGAAAGTAGGGAATCGGTCGCTACAGTCAGTACCTTCGGTTTCGACTTCTTCGCGGGCCTTGCGCCTAGAAGAGATCACGGTCCGCGCGTCGCGGCCTTCATTAATGTGCTGGCAGGAGGAAGTCGATGATTAGCCTGTCGCGGATGACCCCCTTGCGGTGGCTGCTTCTTCCCGCCAGGGGCCTGGCTCCCGCGAGCGTTGTCGTTGCTGAGCTGGTGTCGAGGACGGCCGCCAGCCGTTCGGCTGTGAGCCTGGCTCCGACTCTCACCCACGCGCTCCTCCCTGATGGTGGACGCCGGGTTGTGCTGATCCAGCTGGATCCAGGCCCTCTGCACGTAAAGGAGTGCTTGACGCATATCCGGATCATGACCGCGCTCGAGGATGGCCGTCACCCTGGCAATATTGGCCACCGGAGTCCTGAACCCCCGTTCGCTTACGGCGACGAACTCAGGGTCAAGCTCGTGATGCATAGATCGCCTACGCTCGTTGGCCCTCCTCCGCCGGATTGTACGGGCCCTGTTCCTGGCCCTCCGCGCCTCACGATCGGTGTCGTTCTCGTCGCCGGCGTTGGCTGTGATCTCATCTTCGGAGACCGCTTCAAAGTCGACGATGGGAAGACCCCCATCGTCCTCGCCTTCTTCTGCCATTAGCACCTGGCGGGAGGCAAGCTCATGGGAGCCCGTGTCGACTAGTTCTGTCGACTCCTCCACCACGGTAGCCAACGGCCTGCCCTCCTGAAAAGGCAAAGGCTCGAGGTGGGCCACAAGTCGACCCTCATCCTCGAGTAGATCGAAGAGCGCCATGCCCATCCAATGCACAATGCGCCCCCCCCGGCATGGGGGTGATCATCAGATCACTGGCGCCAAAACAACCCGAAGCCCCCCGACACACGGTGGCTTCAGGCCTTCCGCCCTGGAGCAGAAAGTCCAGGTCCTTCTCTAGCATGGAGAGGGACCCAGAGACGTTGATCTCCCGGAGATCAGTGGCCGGTTCGCATGAACCGAGTTGATATCGGTTACGCGAATTCTTAGATTGGAACGAGTCCAACCCAAGGGAGGCTGCCGCAACACTGGATGAAGTCGAGCCTGGAGCAGTCTCCGCCTCGATCTTTGTTGTAGGAGCATGGATCGGCAAGTTGTCGAGCCCGTCGACGAACTTGTCGAGGTCGCTGCGGGGATCTGCAACGGAGGTCTTTGGCTTCATGTCGACGAGGAATCGCCAAAAATCGCCCACACCATCTGCGATGCAGACCCACGAGCCAAAAAAGAATGTCGTACCCTGGGAGGGAACTGACCTGGTGAATTTGAAAGATGCCATCGAGCTCGCCGGTGGATCTTGGACGCGCACCCCTACCTGGCGCGCCAGCTGTCGGTGTTTTAACCGGCTGCCCACCGAGGGATATACCCAAGGTGGTAAGTTTTGGGTGAGGAGACGCTGAGATCAGAAACTCGAAGGTGCAAGGAACACAAAGCTTAGATAGGTTCGGGCTGCAAGATGCGTAACACCCTACATCCTGTATGGTGGTTTGTATTGCCTTTGGTGTAGAATGATCTAGAGATCATATTTTGAGAGGGGTCCCTGTCCTCCCTTATATATCCGAGAGGGCAGGGTTACAAAGATACTAACCAACACCAGCTAAGGAATCGTACCAGAACATATCTCGAGTAGATTCCCCCTGTATTGGTTAGCCTTATCTCCTATTTAAACGGAATAAATAAGAGATAAACAAGATGAGTAAGAGATAAGACGGACTTAATCTCTTAAACTTCTTTAAACTACGTTATGTACCCAGTCCCGTGGCCCCGGATCTGACAATCCCTGGAGGAAAAGTTACTTCCAACCAAATGGTTAAAAGTATGCCAATTCAGTTAGGTAGCAAATTAATCAAAACTGATTTGGTTCTGCTAAACTTAGAGGGTATTGATGTTATACTTGGGACAAATTGGATGACAGAACATAGAGTACTGCTGGATATCTCTTCCCGAGTTATTGAGATTGATTCACCACATCAAGGAGCCACCACCCTCTACCTGCCTCAGCAAGAGTATTTTCACTCTTGTACCTATGCAATCACAGACATTAAAGTAGAAGATATTCTTATAGTCTGTGAGTATCCTGATGTCTTTCCGGATGATTTGCCTGGAATGCCACCAGACAGAGATATCGAGTTCATTATTGAGCTTCAACCTGGCACTGCTCCTATTTCAAAGAGGTCGCATCGTATGCCTCCTAATGAGTTGGCCGAGCTAAATATCCAACTTCAAGATCTTCTTAACAAAGGATTCATACGCCCAAGTGCTTCACCTTGGGGATGTTCTGCTCTCTTTGTAAAGAAAAAGGACAATAGCTTAAGGCTATGTGTTGATTATCGTCCACTCAATACGGTCACTATCAAAAATAAGTACCCTCTTCCCCGCATTGACATCTTGTTCGATCAACTGGCTGGAGCTAAGGTCTTCTCTAAGATTGATTTACGCTCTGGTTATCATCAGATTAAAATCAAGCCTAGTGGTATTCCAAAAACAGCTTTCTCAAACAGATATGGACTATATGAATATCTGGTTATGTCTTTCGGACTCACTAATGCACCGGCATATTTCATGTATCTTATGAATTCAGTCTTTATGCCGGAACTCGATAAATTTGTCGTGGTTTTCATTGACAATATTCTGATATATTCTAAGACTGAGGAAGATCATGCTAATCATATACGTGTCATTCTTCAATGCTTACGTGATCACCGCCTTTATGCCAAATTCTCTAAATGTGAATTCTGGCTTGATAGTGTGAAATTTTTGGGACATACTATCTCCAGTGAAGGCATATCGGTTGATCCAACCAAAGTTCAGGAAGTTATGGATTGGAAGCCTCCAACTTCAGTCCATCAAATCCGTAGTTTCCTTGGATTGGCAGGATATTATCACCGATTCATTCCAGACTTCTCCAAAATAGCCAAACCCATGACTGAGCTACTTAAGAAAGAGGTTAAATTCCATTGGGATGATAAGTGTGAAGAAACATTCCACACCCTGAGAAAACTTCTAACGACTGCTCCAGTGCTAGCTCAGCCAAATAGCACCCAGCCTTTCGATGTCTATTGCGATGCTTTCGGAACCGGACTTGGTTGTGTGCTTATCCAAAACAACAGGGTCATTGCTTAAGCATCCAGAGCACTCCAGAATCATGAACAAAATTATCCAACCCATGATCTTGAGTTGGCAGCTGTTATTCACTCTCTCAAGCTTTGAAGATATCATCTTATGGGCGCCAAGTGTAACATTTACACTGACCATAAGAGCTTCAAATATATCTTTACTCAAGCTGACCTAAATATGAGGCAAGGGCATTGGTTAGAATTGATCAAAGACTATGGTCTTGAGGTACATTACCATCCTGGCAAGGCCAATGTGGTTGCGGATGCACTTAGCCGCAAGACACATTGTCATTGCTTATCCATAGAAGCCTTCAATGAAACTCTTTGCTATCAGATGAGAAATCTCAATCTGGATATTATTCCTCAAGGTAGTCTGAATTTCATATCTATCGAATCTACTCTTCCAAATAGAATCATCATGTCGCAATTACATGATGAAGGCATCAAAATTATCAAGCAAAAACTATCCCAAGGAGAAGTCAAATATAGATGTTTCCACACTAATCATCAAGGAGTTCTATGGTTCAACAATCGTATTGTTGTACCAAAGGATCATCAGCTTCGCAAACAAATCCTTAATGAAGCACATCTATCCAAGTTTTCTATTCATCCGGGTAGTACTAAAATGTACCAAGATCTTAAGCAAAACTTTTGGTGGACCAGGATGAAAAGGGAAATTGCTAAGTATGTATCCGAATGTGATACATGCCAGAGAGTCAAAGCCAATCACCTGAAGGTATCCGGTACACTCCAACCACTACCCATTCGATCGTGGAAATGGGAAGACATCAGCATGGATTTTATCGTTGGTCTTCCCAACACATCCCAAAAGCATGATTCCATATGGATAATCATTGATAGACTTACCAAAACTACTCACTTTCTTCCTGTGCATACCACTTATTCTGCCAAGAAGTATGCCGACGTCTACCTTGATCAAATTGTTCGATTGCATGGTGTCTCGAAGACAATCATTTCTGATCGAGGGGCACAATTTATTGCTCGCTTCTGGGAACAATTGCAGTTATCTCTTGGTACCAAGTTGATACGAAGCTCTACGTATCATCCTCAGACTGATGGCTAGATTGAATGGGTTAATCAAATTCTTGAAGACATGCTCCGAGCTTGTATTATTCACTATGGTACAAGCTGGGACAAGTGTCTCGCCTTGGCCGAGTTTTCTTACAACAATAGCTACCAGACCAGTCTTCAAATGGCTCCCTTTGAAGCGTTATACGGTCGAAGATGTCGAACT
Source organism: Panicum hallii (assembly GCF_002211085.1). Taxonomy (NCBI): domain Eukaryota; kingdom Viridiplantae; phylum Streptophyta; class Magnoliopsida; order Poales; family Poaceae; genus Panicum; species Panicum hallii. The sequence goes on from NC_038048.1 coordinate 14,693,577, forward strand.
CCTTTGAGTTGGTCTGAGACTGGTGAACGCCAAATTTTTGGACCAGACTTAGTTACCGAAGCTGAAGATAAGGTTAAACTTATCCAAGCCAATCTTAAGGCCGCCCAGTCTAGACAGAAGAACTATGCAGATCAAAGGAGAAAACCTTTACAATTCCAAGTAGGAGATTTTGTGTGGCAGAACCAACCTGAATTATACCGGCTCAAGTACGCTAGTCCTCCCTGGAGGGCTAACTCGTACTTCAAACGGTATAATACTATTGGTCTGTCGGGTAACGTCCCGATAAACCACCGAACTCAGGATCCAACAAGGTACCTCACACGAAGGTGAGTCCAGAGATATAATGCCAAAATAATTTACACCACAGGCAGTTATATTACAAAAATGTACAAAATAACATTTGTCCTTACTGAGGAGAGTTTATTACAACACAAGTTCAAGTTTCTAGTTAAAGCAGCGGAATTTGAAAAGCGGAGTCAATATACACGGCGTCATTACAGATATTATGCTAGCCCTGGCATAAAATCACTCGGTGGGGTCTGTGTTGGCCGGGGACGGATCCCATTCCACGGACCAACCATCAGGCAAAGGGTAAGGCCATGGTGTAATGAACGCTGGCTCATCAGAAGGGTTACCTGAAGTAAATTAACAAAGCAAGACTGAGTATACTAATACTCAGCAAGACTTACCCGGAATTGGGTATATCTTAGCCCATAACTAGACTCATGATGGCTTTTAGCTTTGAGTAGGGTTTTCAGCTGAAAAGCAACAAAGAGTAGATCCTTATTTTCAATTTTTAGCTTTCAGGTTCTAGCTGTTTAACCATTCTAGGTAAGCACCTATAGCTATCCAAACATGGTAGAATCTTTACTCAAACATCATCTTTAATAATCACATAATTGCTCTTGTTACTCTATGTGATAAAGGGGATAAGCAGTCTCATACATCGTGAGAGGCGGACGATTCTGAATCGAGATTCAACCCTTGCAAGGTAAACCTAACACACACGCTTGGAACACCACAGGGTAATTCTGAAGCAACCGTTTGCCTTTCATTCCGACTCGTGGATCAGATCCACCACAAGCGACTGCAGGTCATATGCACATCCAAAGTGCAGGAAGTACGTCTGTAGCGCGACTACAAAACCCGTACTCCTGGTTGCCCAGCAACACATATGCCTACACGTCGAACAAAGTAACCAAAAGAAGCAAATACATGTGGTGGGGGGTATGTCCACTCCTCGGGCCGATTGGTTACTAGGCTTACCGCTTACCATATTTCACGGCATGTGGCTAGTACTTTCAAACGCTTAACCACCGCTACCACACACTGCGACCTTATCAAAATTCATCAACACAGACGGGGTATCATCTTGACCATGATACCTCATAAAACTCCCGTCCGGCATCCTTATAGTGATAGCAGGAATGTAAACATTACAATTCCTATATCGCGCGAGTGACAGGAAATCACTCGACTTCTACCGGTCCTGTAAGCAGAGCAGCTATTCGGGCTCAATTTCTAGTGTTCAATACATTGGTTCCTGGAGTAATGCAACTAAGTTTTCCAAACAACTCCTAAGGACCTAATGCATAAAATATAAATAGATAATATAGGTTGCAGTGTAATAAAGTAGAGGTCATGTCCGGGGCTTGCCTTCGCTAGCAGGGTTGGGGTTAGTCAAACTATTATCTTCCGAACCTTGGTTCGGGGCTTCAGAGAAATCTGCGACAAGAGTCCCGGGGTCTTCAGAATAACCTTCTTCTTGTTCCGGGATCAACTGATAATCCCCGTCAGCGAGCGTGGTCGAGTCTATATGAGATGCAAGGTTACCAGTTATGAAATTGTATAGATATTTTTATAATGATTCACAATAAAGTTGCAATCCAATCCTAAGAAAAATTACATTACGATGATAAGTTAACTACCCTGCACTGGGCAGTCATTTATCGAGTATGAATTATTTTATCAAAATCCATTAGACAACGGGGTTGATTACACTAATTAACTAACTAGTAGCATGGAGCAACAAGTGGGGTGGTTTTTAACATTTGTATTAAAAAGCTTTACATATTGACCTCACAATTTATGAACTTTAAGTTATCATTGTATTAAAATCAATTATATTATATCCATTTTATTTAATACTTAACCTTTGATTGAAAATTTAATATCATGTTATAACATTATAAAATAGAACCTTTAATCTATTTTCATGATTTTAGGATATTTAAAACTATATTTATTAGTTATGCTAAGGAAACTACTCCTTATTCCTAACAAAATTTATACAACAAGAAAATAATACTAGAGTACAAGGCTAATTATTTTTCTTCAATTCTACATGTTAAAAGAAAATTATCAGCACTGGTTTTACTAATTTATCATTTTTCTATGAATTACTATGTATTTCTTAAGCCTACAAGTAACTAACTTTGATATTTAAATTAGATCATCAAACATTCAAAAACTGAAGTCGACCCTTAAAGCAAAGTTGCAGATCTTTGTCTAAAGATTCCAACAAAATTTAGTTTACTATTTTATGATTTTTCCTTGAAGAGATATGGTATTTCTAAGTTGACAGTAAAAATTACATAAGGAGGTCCCTGGCTACTATTCCACTGAGTCTTAGGCTATGCACTTAACCCCCTGGATTTCTTTTCCTTCTAACCCGAGGTCCCTGGGCTGGGAACCGAACAGAGCAAAGCGGTGGCGGCCGTGTTCCGGTGACGGTGATCACCGGCGATGAGGTCTGAGGGGAGGAAAAGGAACAGGAGCTCACGAGGGTTCTTATGCACCACGTGTCGAGAGCTGAGGTGGTCGGATGGGTAGAGTTCGACGGAGACCCGAGACGACGGCGGCGGGGTCAACGTCGACGGCGAGGCTCCGGTGATGAACGTCAGCCAGTAACCTGCGCATGAGAACCAGTGGGTTACGGGGAACGTGTACGTGCCATCAATTGAAAGAAATTATGCTGGATCGAGAGGGATCGCCGGAGACCGAAGCAGCGGCGGCGAGGGTAAGATTCCGGCGATCGTCGGGGAGCCGCTGTAAGGCCTTAGGATTCAAATTGGTGGGTCGTGAAGCTTCCTAATGATGATGTGGTGCTGATTAATGGGTCGTGGGGGCGCGGGAGTACCTGGAGCGAGCTGCCCACGGTGGAGGCCGAAAGCGACGGCGGCGGCGCTCGTCGAGGACAGGGCTCCAGTTGAAATTGGGGAGGATCAGGGGGTCGTCGAGCTTGAACAAGTCACGGGGAAGCTGGTGCGAGTATTGGCTAGGGCGGAGGAGGTCCGGTGTGGGCTACCCACGGACGTGCAGTGCGCGGCCGGAACGGAGGAAGACGGCAGCGAGGAAATGTAGCTCGGGTGCGGGGAAATGGGCGCTGGGAGTAGCAGAACAGCACGTAGGTGTTGCTGTGGTGCTGCTGCGCGCGAAAGGGAGGAAGTTAAGGCACTGCAGCGAGCTGTCCACGATGGCGAGGAGGTGGCGGCCGGAGATGGCTCGGGGACGTCGTGGCGTGCGTGGGAGAAGCCACCAGGGGAGAGGAAAGAGGTCGGGATCGAAGGGAAACGACGCGTGGACGAGTACGGCAGCTGGAGGTGGCGCTCGGGGCGCGGCATCGGCGGCGAACGGCGGTGGCAGGAGCAGCACAGAGCGGGAAGCGGCGGTGGTCAGAGGAGGAAGAAGCAGAGAGATGTCAGGAGGACTAGTTTGTGAATTCCAAAAATTCTAGGGACCCCTCTGTAAACTAAGATTTCCCATTGATAGAAAAGTCTAATGAGAAAGGTGTCTAAATCAAAGTTGTAGAAAATTTCAAATCCTACAAGACTGCTTTAAGGTTCAAGTTCAAAATCTCAAAGAATATAGTTTTATTTTAAACTTTAGAGCACCATTCAAATTATAAACTTTGTCTTGTAATTCAAACATAATGCTTTAATGTTTAGGGTCTTTTTGCAAGTTTTCCTGCAGTCATCATTACTAGTTCTTTTTACATTTTAGTCCTTAAGTAAAACTGAGTTTTCCTTTTATCTTTTTACCATTTCACATGTAAATCCTTAGATGTTTGTATTAATTACATAAAGGTCCTTAATTTCATATAAAGTCTATTTCCCTTAGTGTTTATTTAACTTTTGCTCTTTCCTTTTCTATAGCCATCTGAAATTTGACACTTAGGATCATTTTCACACACTTGCACATGAAACTTTATAAAACTGATAATTTACGAATATACCCTTATTGCTTCGTACAACTTGTATACACTATATCCTGCTTACATATATTACACCCAAACTTAGTATCTAGTTGTCTAACTACCTGGATATCACAGTCTTCCCCCCTTAAAAAGAATCTCGTCTCGAGATTCTGAAGCTGAACGAAAATGGATAATTAGATTTGGGGATTGGCTTGCAAGAAGTCTGGAAAATTCCGTTGAAGATAAGACTCAGTCTCCCAAGTCGCTTCTTCTTCGGTGTGATGATCCCATAAGATCTTGTACATCTTAACTGCCCTTCTTCTGGTGAATCTTTCCTTAGTATCCAGGATTCGAAGAGGTTGTTCGATGTACGACAAATCAGGTTCAATCTCAATGGCACATGTCTCAACGATTTCCGTGGGTACTTTGACACACTTCTTAAGTTGAGAGACATGGAAAACATCGTGAATAGCCGCCCATTGAGATGGAAGACGAAGTTTGTAAGCCACTGGGCCACAAACGTTTAAAATTTCAAAGGGTCCGACATATCGAGGTGCTAACTTCCCCTTTATGCCAAAGCGTTGGACGCCTTTGGTAGGTGATACTCGGAGATATACAAACTCTCCTATCTGGAATTGCAGAGGTTTTCTTCTTTTATCTGCATAGCTCTTTTGTCTGGACTGAGCGGTTTTAAGATTAGATTGAATAACCTTAACCTTATCTTCGGCTTCAATGACTAGGTCGGGTCCAAAGATTTTGCGTTCACCGGTCTCTGACCAACTCAAAGGAGTTCGACATCTACGACCATATAACGCTTCGAAAGGAGCCATTTGAAGACTAGCTTGATAACTGTTGTTGTAGGCAAATTCAGCTAGAGCAAGACACTTGTCCCAACTTGTACCGTAATGAATAATACAAGCTCGGAGCATGTCTTCAAGAATTTGGTTAACTCGCTCAGTCTGCCCATCAGTCTGGGGGTGATATGCAGAGCTTCGAATCAATTTGGTTCCTAGAGCTGATTGTAGCTGCTCCCAGAACCGTGCAATAAATTGGGGCCCACGATCAGATATGATAGTTTTCGGAATCCCATGTAATCAAACGATTTGTTCCAGATAGACTTCGGCATACTTCTTAGCAGAGTAAGTGGTATGCACCGAAAGAAAATGAGCTGTTTTTGTGAGTCTATCGATGATTACCCATATGGAGTTATGTTTTTGAGATGTGTTGGGAAGACCGACAATGAAATCCATGCTGATGTCTTCCTATTTCCATGATGGAATGGGTAATGGCTAAAGTGTACCAGAAGCCTTGAGATGACTGGCTTTGACCCTCTGGCACGTATCGCACTCAGACACATATTTGGCAATTTCTCTCTTCATTCTGGTCCACCAAAAATGTTGCCGAAGATCGTGATATATCTTGGTGCTACCAGGATGAATAGAGAATTTGGACAAATGTGCTTCGTTGAGGATTCGCTTACGAAGTTGATGATCCTTAGGCACAACAAGTCGATTGTTGAACCACAGGACTCCTTGACGATCAGTGTGAAAACACCGATACTTAGCTTCTCCCTGGGATAGCTTGGATTTAATGATTTTGACACCCTCATCATGTAGCTGCGACATGACGATTTCATCCCGCAAAGTAGACTCAACGGAGATCAAGTTTAAACTACCTTGGGGAATAATCTCAAGATTGAGTCTCCGCATTTGATGGCAAAGAGTGTCATTAAAAGTGGATATGGTTAAGCAGTGACAATGTGACTTGCGGCTAAGTGCATCCGCAACCACATTAGCTTTGCCCGGGTGATAGTGCACCTCAAGGTCATAATCTTTGATTAATTCTAACCAACGCCTTTGCCTCATATTTAGATCAGCTTGAGTGAAAATATACTTGAGGCTCTTATGGTCAGTGTAAATGTTACACTTAGCACCCATAAGATGATGTCTCCAGATCTTGAGAGCATGAATAACTGCTGCCAATTCAAGATCATGTGTTGGATAATTTTGCTCATGAGTCCGAAGTGCTCGGGATGCATAAGCAATAACCCGGTTGTTTTGCATAAGAACACAACCAAGGCCAATTCCAGAAGCGTCACAGTAGACATCAAAAGGCTGGGTACTATCTGGCTGAGCTAGTACTGGAGCAGTTGTCAGAAGTTTTCTCAAAGTGTGAAATGCTTCCTCACACTTATCATCCCAATGGAACTTAACTTCTTTCTTAAGTAGCTCAGTCATGGGTTTAGCTATCTTGGAGAAGTCTGGAATGAATCGGCGATAATAGCCTGCCAATCCAAGGAAACTTCGTATTTGATGAACTGAAGTGGGAGGATTCCAGTCCATAACTTCTTGAACTTTGGTTGGATCAACCGATATGCCTTGACTAGAGATAGTATGTCCCAAAAATTTCACACTATCTAGCCAGAATTCACATTTTGAGAATTTAGCATAAAGGCGATGATCACGTAGTCGTTGAAGAACGACACATAAATGATTAGCATGGTCTTCCTTGGTTCTGGAGTATATCAGAATATCATCGATGAAGACCACGACGAATTTATCGAGCTCTGGCATAAATACGGAATTCATGAGATACATGAAATATGCCGGTGCATTTGTAAGTCCAAATGACATGACCAGATATTCATAAAGTCCGTATCTGGTTGAGAAGGCCGTTTTTGGAATGTCGCTAGGCCTAATCTTGATCTGATGGTAACCGGAGCGTAAGTCGATCTTGGAAAAGACCTTTGCTCCAGCTAGTTGGTCAAACAAGATATCAATGCGGGGAAGGGGATACTTATTTTTTATGGTAACCGCATTGAGTGGACGGTAGTCGACACATAGTCTCAGACTATCGTCTTTCTTCTTGACAAAGAGAGCAGAACAACCCCAAGGTGAAGCGCTTGGACGTATATATCCCTTGTCAAGAAGATCTTGGAGCTGAATTTTCAGTTCTGCTAATTCATTTGGAGGCATGCGATACGGCCTCTTGGAAATTGGAGCAGTGCCCGGTTGAAGTTCAATGATGAATTCGATGTCTCTATCTGGGGGCATCCCAGGCAAGTCGTCTGGAAAGACATCGGGGTATTCACATACTACAGGGATATCTCTGACCTTGATATCTGTAATAGCATATGTGCAGGGGTGCAGATATTCTGGCTGAGGCAGATAAAGAGTGGTAATCCCATAGTATGGTGAATTGATTTCAACCACTCGGGAACAGATATCTAACCGGACTTGATGTTTAGTCATCCAGTCGGTCCCAAGTATAATATCAATACCCTCCAATTGTAATAAAACCAAATCAGTTTTAATTTCAATACTTCCTAACTGAATTGGCACACTTTTAATCATTTCGTTGGAGATGATTTTTCCTCCAGGGGTAGAGATCATATATGACCCCTGGATAGAACAAGATTCCAGTCCTAGTCGGGTTCCACAGTTGCTACTAATAAAGCTATGTGTTGCCCTAGAGTCAAATAAAGTAACAACTGGTTGGTGGTGAATAGAAAATGTACCCGACATGACAGGAGCTCCATCTGGAAGTTCTGCAAGAGTGGTGAAGTTAATTCGTCCCTGACGGACTTGCATCACCGGCTTCTTTCCCTTATTCTGGTTTCCCTGGGTGGAGCTCTGCCCTTGATTTGGTTTCTTAGGCCGCGGGCAATCTCGGATGAAATGGTCCGCACTTCCGCAATTGTAGCAGCGATAGTTGCTGCCTTTCTGTGGCACTTGCTGATTATTTGGCCGTGGGCCAGATTGTTGTGCTTGTTGCGGGGGCATAGGAGGTCTGAACCTTCCTTGCTGCTGAGGCGGCCTAAAAACCAATCTTCCCGTAGGGGCATTGCGTTGTGGTGCTCTGGGCGGCGTATTGGGAACAACCCGATACCTCGGTGGTTGCGCACTTGAGGGTCCACCAGAGTTCTTCCGCTTCTTCTCGGCAGAATGCGCCACAATGCAGTCTTCTTGAGTTAAGGCCATGTTAACCAACTCACTGAAAGTATTTGCCTTCACAAGGTTCAGGCGTTCCTTGAGTTTGGTGTTCAGGCCCCGGCGAAAACGGTCTTGCTTCTTGGTATCATTATCTGCATGATACCCTGCATACTGGCACAGATGATTGAAATTCTGTGCGTACTGCAAAACTGTGTTGGCACCTTGTGTAAGAGCCAGGAACTCGTTAAGCTTTCGCTCCAATAACCCTGCGGGAATATAATGTGCTCTGAAAGCGACCCGGAATTCATCCCATGTGATGACATGCCCTGCAGGTTGCATGGCATAGAAATTGTCCCACCAGATTCTAGCAGCACCACGAAGTTGTTGAGCAGCAAAAGAAGCCTTGCTAGAATCCGCACATGGTATGGTCAGGAGAGCGAACTTCGACTCAATGATGTGGAGCCAGGCATCGGCATCCAATGGTTCCTCGGCCTTACTAAAGAAAGGCGGCTGGGTACTGAGGAAATCTTGGTAGCTAGCCACAGGAGGATTACGATCATCCCGGCCTCCTCGGAATTGTTGCTGCTGATTCTACTGTGCTTGAACCAGCAAATTAAGCAATTCTGTTTGCCGTGCCATGACTTCGGCAAGGTTGGGAGGAGGTGGTGGTGGTTGCTGAGAACCACTGGCCTGATCAGCCCGGAAACCCTCCGGGGTTCCTCGTGTAGCTCCAACCATCTGAAATAAAGGAGATGTCCATTATTAACCATCTATCCTTACTCCCAATTTCAGAAGACATAACAATGCATATATTTCGCACAACCATCTCATCTCAGAATTAAAGATAATGAACAAGATGATAAAACCGGAAATTATATTACATTGCTGACTCAAATTGTTCCCACTTCGCATGTCGAAAGTTTACTACATAGGCCATCTATGTTACATCAAATGGCACGAGGTTTGACTACTTAACTATTACATTCCCTTAGATTACATCTCGAAAGTCGACGATTTACTAAAAATCGTCGAAATTTCCTACAGAAGACTGACTGCCAGAAAGAGAGTGATGGGGACTAAGAACAGGATCCCCATGCTCAGAATCAATCTCTGAAATACCCTCAATCTCCTCTGGGTCTTCTTCTTCTTCTTCTTCGGGTACTATAGGTATAGCGGGAAGGATGGGTTGCTGCTGCAATTCTTCAATATGAGCCTGGGCATCATCCGCTTCGAGCATCAGATCATGAATTTGCTCTTGTAGAAATTCTATAACAGCATCACGTTGAGTGATAAGATGATCACTCTCAATGATCTGATCTTCGCGATGAAGAATTGTTTCATCCCTTGCTGCAATAATTTCATCCTTTTGGGTTACCAAAGCTTGTAACTCTTCTATTTGGGTTACTTGGTGATCAGCATTCCGATAGTGGCTTTGAGCCACACCAGTTATCTGACTTACCCCATGACGCAGTAGCATCTGGTAATGGTATTGCACATCCATAAACCTGGTAACAATACGGACGGTTTCTTCAGCTAGATCTCCTAGCAAATGACCAAGATGGTTTGTCCGAAAATCCCAGTCCGAATTACCCGGGTCTATGGTAGGAAATAACCCAATAGGATATGAAGCAACTTCAATCGGATGTTGATTGCAGAAGAGTTTGATTCCTTCTAAAGCAGCAGTTTCAAGAGTATCCACTAGACGATATCCAACCACTTCCACTTCTATGGGAGGCCATAAGGAGCGGAAAGGGTGTTGAGGAATTATCATCTTAACCCGGCAGCGGGAAACTCCTTCTTCAATATACTCTACCCCATCATACATAGGAGGCTCTGTATAATGAAACATACTCAAGGATTCCCACAAAAGACAAGGAAACCCTTCCCAATGTAAACCATTGGTGTGAAAGTGCCCCTCCTGATCCCAAAAGGTACTAGTAGGAGCAGCCATCTGCGACAACAATGCAAATGGTAAGATATTTTTACCCTGTTGAGAAAGTTTACAAGGTAAAATAGATTAAGATAGCTAATTCTGATAACAGCAAAGGCTGGAAATCAGATGAATGCCTAAGATACCTAACTAAGGATTCTTACTTACCTAATTTAAGAAATACCAACATGTTGCCTATTTCCTAGGAAGCATCAATTTAAACATTCAATTTTAATTGATTAATGGATCATGCATGCACGTACTAAGCGATCTCACAACTAAAAATAACTGCCAAGTAATCTTGGTCTTACGTGGTTAGTTACGGTGGCACAATATAAATACGTCTCTCCCTATTAATTAGTCGATAAACCCTATCCGTCCTAGTTTCGGAATCGTGGTTAGTGTACCTGCAGAAAACCACAATGCATATATATCCAATGAACCTTTCATGCCAGCATGTCATGAAAGCGTCCCCATTCATTACTGTTCACTATAGAAACAGCATCTGTACAATTACCGCCGTACAGGCAACGTTAACATACGTTATTGAATAACGTATTCACGGGGTACCGCAAAATGCGGGGGTATGAACAGCGATCGCCATACCCTGCGCCGAACCATATACTCCCAATGTAGTCAACCGAGGTTGGTACATTGGCAGCATCTCAAGTAGGCCACTGCTTGAGAAACAGCGTTCGGTTCGCATCACCGACAGGAAGGCCAAGCTCCCTCAGTTGGCTGAGGATTCTTACCTTCTTACCTCCCGATCGAAGATGTCGTTACATAATTGTAAAGTTGAATTATGCATAAAATTAAATTTCAACTGAAAAGTAATACTGGAAGTTAGTCATATATATATATATATATATCATAGCCACCTTTAATTCCCATAATAGCATTACCCTAGGGCTTACGTACTATACATAATCCTTAACGAACCAACATAGTTCGCAAATACTTGATTAATGAAATTTTATACTAAAAATTACTTTTTAAGGCTAATTATATCTCCAGGGTACACTTGTTAGCTCTGATACCAGCTGTGGCAGAACCAACCTGAATTATACCGGCTCAAGTACGCTAGTCCTCCCTGGAGGGCTAACTCGTACTTCAAACGGTATAATACTATTGGTCTGTCGGGTAACGTCCCGATAAACCACCGAACTCAGGATCCAACAAGGTACCTCACACGAAGGTGAGTCCAGAGATATAATGCCAAAATAATTTACACCACAGGCAGTTATATTACAAAAATGTACAAAATAACATTTGTCCTTACTGAGGAGAGTTTATTACAACACAAGTTCAAGTTTCTAGTTAAAGCAGCGGAATTTGAAAAGCGGAGTCAATATACACGGCGTCATTACAGATATTATGCTAGCTGATGAGGACATCAACTACAACACGAGTACGTCTACGCCAGCAGCACCTTTTCCGGCGACACCAGATGCTCCTCCACCCCAGGCGCCACCTCCTTTTGGGCCAATCACTCGGGCCCGTGCAAGAGAACTAAACTTCGTCATGCTACTGAAGAACGAAGGCCCAGAAGAATAGATGCTGGCCCAACTGAGGCCTTTGCGTGGGCGCCTAGGGCTGACCACCACTAGGGGCTGCGCCCCCTTCCTGGCCGCCCTTTTCCTAGGGTTGCGCCCCTCCTTCCTCTATTTAGATAGAGTCATCATTGCTTTCCAGACTTGAGTTTTGTTTTACATCTAGCTTAGCTACTCTCGAACACGCGCAAATACGCGCTGTCCTCGTGAGATTCAGAACTCCACCTTCGAGTGATATTGTGATTGCTCGCATCTTTTTCTTGTTCGTTCTTCGATTGCGTGCAGGAAATGATCTTCGTGATCAGGCTGATCTTGCATCAACAAGGTCGGTAACCACAGGAAGTTGGTTCAGCGATTGCATTGGCGCTTCGGGCTCGCTCGTCGTAGTCGGATCGTGAGGGTCATCTTCCACCAGATCGAAATTAACTCCACTCACCGAAAGATCGGGCACTCCGACTCTATCAAGTGGTATCAGCTTTCCAGGTTGATCGGTGAGTTTATCGAGTGTTTTTTTGCCCTTCCTACAGTCCACAAAAACCAAAACAAAAATTTATTTTCAGGTTAGATCTTGTCCCAGCAACCTTTTTTTAGCCTCGCGCATTCTTTCAATACTTGCGTTGTTGAATTTGTGTGCTGTACACTTCAATTGTTGCTGGTTACTTGTGTTTTTGTTTTCTCATCGCCTTGTTCCTGTCTCTTCACACCTAGTGCGCCGCCCTTCCATCTTGCTGCTCGCCTTCCTTTTTGTACCACACACGCCGCACCCTTTTCCCCTGATCGCGTCCTGGTCACATGTGCCGTAGCGCCGCCGGCCCTGTTTCGCCCTCCCGCACTCCTGTGTGACAGGAAAGTCCAAAAAAAAAAGGAAAGAAAGCAATAAAAAAAAGGAAAGTCAAAAAAAAAAGAGGAACGGGCAAGGAGTCCGGGCACAGGACGGCCGCACATCCCCCTTACACACGTCGGGACCGAATCAGACTCGATCGCCCTTCCCTCCACCACACCGTGCCACAACGCGCCGTGACCGACTCGGTCACCTGCCCAGGTCTTTTTTTCCCCCCTCCCCTTCCCCACGCCGTGCCAGTTTTTCACATCCGTATCTCTCTTTCTTGGTACCATATTCTGAGGTTCGCCTTACTCTAGAGAGAGAGAGAGAGAGAATACCCCACGCCTTACTCTTCTTCTTACCGGAATACCCCTGTACTTTCGGAAAAAGTGTGTGTCGTAACTTGCTGTTTGCGATCCTCTGTGTTCATATTATCGGTTTTGAGGACTCCTGGCAATAAAAAAAAAAAAAGAAACGCAGAAACAAAACAGGGGGAAACCGAAAGGAGGTTACCTTCGTTTGGGCGATTTCCGCAGGACGCCCAGGTTCCTTGTTTTCTCTCTTGTGTTTTTCCTTTGCCCCCATACCCTTGCTCACCTTTTGCACTTTGTTTCCAGCAGCTTTGATTACGTGTTTGGCACTATAATTCAACCTTGCAATATTGTTTGATTGTGCTAACCCTTGAATTGAGTGCAGCCTACCCAGAACTCCACATAGTTCTACGACGAGCAGACTTTGTTTCTCCAGGCAATCGCTCCTCCAATCTTTCGCCGGTTCTACCTGTTGATTGCAGATCACCCCTGTGTGCTTGGTACGAACGGATAAGAACTTGATAACAGCACTACTGTGAGCGCCTTGTGAGCCGTTACACCCTTGTTGTCGTAGGCTTTGTTTTTGTGTTTGTGCTAACTATGGCAGGAGACGAAGGCACAGCGGATGAACAGCTGCAGGACATGCGGACACAAGTTGACGGCCTTGCTGCGGACATCAAGACGATGCATGAACGGCTTGACTCGACGATCACGTCATCGACAGAGAGGTTCGATCAGCTCGACCTCGCTCAGACGGCCGCTAGGACCATGCTCGACACCATTGTGGCACGGCTAGACGCATTGAACACAACGATCACGGAGTTGCAGCAGGATTATGGCGGTGACACGGAGCCGGATGAGGGAGCTCGCCGCGGTCGTGCCCGCCGTGTGGTACGTCATCAACATAATGACCCATTTGCTAAGATTAAATTTAAAATTCCATCTTTTACTGGCAAATATGATCCTGCTGCATATCTTGATTGGGAACTAGAGGTCGACCAGAAATTTTCATGCCATGACATTCCTGCTAGTTCTCAAGTTAAAGCTGCTATTAGTGAATTTACTGATTTTGCTTTAATTTGGTGGCGTGAATATAAGCAAAAACATCCCCCTCCCACCACTTGGACTCAATTAAAAGCTGCCATGCGACACAGATTTGTCCCTTCATATTATGCACGAGATTTGCTTGAAAAAATGCAGTGCTTTCGACAAGGTCAACAATCTGTTGAGGACTACTATCAGGAGCTACAAAAAGGTATGATTCGTTGTGGTTTGTTTGAGACAGACGACGCTGCTATGGCACGTTTTCGCGGTGGTTTGAACCGCAAAATTCAGGACATACTTGATTATAAGGAATATAATGATATGACCACATTGTTTGCATATGCTTGCAAAGCTGAACGTGAAGTGCAGGGTCGCCGCTCGAAGACATTTTCTAACTCTTTTGCAGGAAGAAGCCCGGCAACCAGCTCGACACCTGCCCTGCATGCGCCATCCACGACCAGCACTACACCACGCGAGAGGCCGACCAAACCTGCAGCACCCCCGTCCACAGGCGCTGCTCCTTCCACAGGACGTACACGGAATATTCAGTGCCATCGTTGCAAAGGATTTGGGCACATGATTCGGGACTGCCCAAACAAGCGCACCTTGCTCATACGTGACAATGGTGAGTACTCGTCCGCTAGTGATTCCGAGGACACTCATCATACTATGCTTGCCACTGACCATGCAGCTAAGGCGGAGTTACATGTCAACCCGGGCGACGCCGATAGGTATGAAAGTCTTGTTGCGCAGCATGTTCTTAGTACACAGGTCATCCCGCCCGAGAAGAATCAGCGACACACTCTGTTCCATACAAAGGGCGTTGTGCAGGAGCGGTCGATTCGCATCATCATCGACAGCGGCAGCTGCAACAACTTGGCGAGTACCGTGCTGGTCGAGAAGTTGTCCTTACCCACTCGTAAGCATCCGAATCCATATCACATTCAGTGGCTTAATGATGGTGGCAAAATTAGAGTAACACGGTCCGTGCGTGTTCCTTTCTCCATGGTTGCTTATTCTGATTTTGTCGATTGTGATGTTATTCCCATGGAAGCATGCTCTTTGTTACTTGGTAGACCTTGGCAATATGATACTGATAGCTTGCATCATGGTCGTTCGAATCATTATTCTTTCATGTTTAAGGGTCAGAAAATAATTATACATCCAATGACACCTGAACAAATTGTTAAAGATGATCTTGCTCGAGCTGCTAGGAATGCTAAACAACTTGAACCATCACCATCGACTTCTAATTCTGAAATCAAGTTGAATGCTCCTGTTTTACTTGCTCAACGTGCTGATTTTGATGATCTCCGCGATGCTCACTTGCCCTGCTATGCACTTGTATGCTCTAGTATGCTCGTTTCACTTGATGATGCACCATCTTTGGATATTCCTCCTGCGGTTGCTAACCTTTTACAGGAGTACGCTGATGTCTTTCCCAAGGACTTACCACCGGGTCTTCCCCCGCTCCGTGGAATTGAGCATCAGATCGATCTCATTCCCGGCGCACAGCTTCCGAACCGAGCACCATACCGTACAAATCCGGATGAGACGAAGGAGATCCAGCGCCAGGTGCAGGCGTTGCTTGACAAGGGTTACATTCGTGAGTCTCTTAGCCCTTGCTCAGTTCCTGTGTTACTTGTTCCAAAGAAAGATGGCTCATGGCGTATGTGTGTAGACTGTCGCGCTATTAATAACATCACCATTCGTTATCGATACCCTATACCACGCCTTGATGATATGCTAGATGAGCTTAGTGGCGCCATTCTTTTCACTAAAATTGATTTGCGTAGTGGTTACCATCAGATTCGAATGAAACTGGGTGATGAATGGAAAACGGCTTTTAAAACGAAATTTGGGTTATATGAATGGTTGGTTATGCCGTTTGGTTTGACTAATGCTCCCAGCACCTTTATGCGTTTGATGAATGAAGTTCTAAGGCCCTTCATAGGATTGTTTGTTGTTGTCTATTTTGATGATATCCTTATTTACAGCAAGACTATGGAAGCGCATTTAGAACATTTGAGTGCTGTTTTTGATGCGTTGCGTGCAGCTCACTTATTTGGTAACATGGAAAAATGCATCTTTTGCACGCAACGTGTTTCGTTTCTTGGTTATGTTGTGACTCCGCAGGGCATTGAGGTGGACAGCAGCAAGATTGATGCCATTCGGGAATGGCCTACACCGACGACGGTTACACAGATTCGGAGCTTTCTTGGACTTGCAGGGTTCTACCGTCGGTTCGTCCGTGATTTCAGCTCCATTGCAGCCCCTTTGCACGAGCTTACAAAAAAAGGTGCGCCATTTGCTTGGGGCGACTCGCAGGAGGTAGCGTTCAACACTTTGAAAGATAAGTTAACACATGCTCCCCTCTTGCAATTGCCCGATTTTAATAAAGTGTTTGAGCTTGAATGTGATGCTAGCGGTATTGGGCTAGGTGCTGTTTTGTTACAAGAAGGAAAACCGGTTGCTTATTTTAGTGAGAAATTAAGCGGTGCTAGCCTGAGATATTCTACTTATGATAAGGAGCTTTATGCTTTAGTTCGCACTTTGCAAACATGGCAGCACTATCTTTGGCATCGCGAGTTTATCATCCATTCTGATCATGAGGCTTTGAAACATATTCGTACCCAAACAAATCTGAACCGTCGTCATGCTAATTGGGTAGAATTCATTGAGTCTTTCCCTTACATTATTAAACACAAGAATGGGAAGGAAAATGTCATTGCCGATGCTTTGTCTCGTCGATATACCATGCTGTCCCAGTTAGATTTTAAAATCTTTGGCTTGCAAACTGTGAAAGATCAATATGTTGATGATGCTGATTTTAAAGAAATCTTAGCTCATTGTATGGAAGGCAAACCATGGGGCAAATTTTACATGCAGGATGGGTTCCTGTTTCGCGCTAACAAGCTGTGTGTTCCAGCAAGCTCGGTTCGTCTTTTGTTGTTACAGGAAGCACACGGAGGCGGTCTCATGGGACACTTTGGCGTCTACAAGACGCATGAGGTACTGGCCGCCCATTTCTTTTGGCCCCGGATGCGCCGTGATGTCGAGCGCCTTGTTGCCCGCTGCACTACTTGTCAGAAAGCTAAGTCACGACTGAACAACCATGGTTTGTATATGCCTTTGCCTGTCCCTACTTCCCCTTGGCTTGATATTTCTATGGACTTTATTTTGGGATTGCCTAGAACTAAGAAGGGGAGGGATAGCATTTTTGTGGTTGTTGATAGATTCTCCAAAATGGCTCATTTTATACCATGTCATAAGACTGATGATGCTAGCAGTGTTGCTGAATTGTTCTTTCGCGAGATTATTCGTTTGCATGGTATTCCGAATACAATAGTCTCTGATCGTGATGCTAAGTTTCTCAGTTATTTTTGGAGATCACTTTGGAATAAAATGGGAACTAAATTGCTGTTTAGCACAACTTGTCACCCTCAGACTGATGGACAAACTGAGGTGGTTAATAGAACTTTGTCAACCATGCTTAGGGCTGTTTTAGACAAAAATTTGAAACGTTGGGAAGATTGCCTGCCTCATGTTGAGTTTGCTTATAATCATGCAACACATTCTTCTACAAAGATGTGCCCTTTTTAGATTGTTTATGGTTATATTCCTCGGGCGCCTATTGATTTGTTTTCGCTTGATGCTGCGGACGCCCCACACATAGATGCTGTTGCCCATGTTGAACACATGATTAATTTGCATGAACAGACTCAACAAAACATTGCTGCTGCTAATGCTAAATATCAGGTTGCTGGTAGTAAAGGTCGAAAACTTGTCACTTTTGAACCTGGTGATATGGTTTGGTTGCATTTGAGAAAGGATCGGTTTCCTACTTTACGCCGTTCTAAATTGATGCCTCGTGCTGCTGGTCCTTTTAAGGTGCTAACCAAGATTAATGATAATGCTTATGTCCTTGACCTGCCTGCGGAGCTTGGTGTTTCCACTAGTTTTAATGTTGCAGATTTGAAGCCATATGTGGGCGAGGATGAGGAGTTGCCGTCGAGGACGACTTCAGTTCTAGAAGGGGAGGATGATGAGGACATCAACTACAACATGAGTACGTCTACGCCAGCAGCACCTTTTCCGGCGACACCAGATGCTCCTCCACCCCAGGTGCCACCTCCTTTTGGGCCAATCACTCGGGCCCGTGCAAGAGAACTAAACTTCGTCATGCTACTGAAGAACGAAGGCCCAGAAGAATAGATGCTGGCCCAACTGAGGCCTTTGCGTGGGCGCCTAGGGCTGACCACCACTAGGGGCTGCGCCCCCTTCCTGGCCGCCCTTTTCCTAGGGTTGCGCCCCTCCTTCCTCTATTTAGATAGAGTCATCATTGCTTTCCAGACTTGAGTTTTGTTTTACATCTAGCTTAGCTACTCTCGAACACGCGCAAATACGCGCTGTCCTCGTGAGATTCAGAACTCCACCTTCGAGTGATATTGTGATTGCTCGCATCTTTTTCTTGTTCGTTCTTCGATTGCGTGCAGGAAACGATCTTCGTGATCAGGCTGATCTTGCATCAACAAGGTCGGTAACCACAGGAAGTTGGTTCAGCGATTGCATTGGCGCTTCGGGCTCGCTCGTCGTAGTCGGATCGTGAGGGTCATCTTCCACCAGATCGAAATTAACTCCACTCACCGAAAGATCGGGCACTCCGACTCTATCACTAGCCCTGGCATAAAATCACTCGGTGGGGTCTGTGTTGGCCGGGGACGGATCCCATTCCACGGACCAACCATCAGGCAAAGGGTAAGGCCACGGTGTAATGAACGCTGGCTCATCAGAAGGGTTACCTGAAGTAAATTAACAAAGCAAGACTGAGTATACTAATACTCAGCAAGACTTACCCGGAATTGGGTATATCTTAGCCCATAACTAGACTCATGATGGCTTTTAGCTTTGAGTAGGGTTTTCAGCTGAAAAGCAACAAAGAGTAGATCCTTATTTTCAATTTTTAGCTTTCAGGTTCTAGCTGTTTAACCATTCTAGGTAAGCACCTATAGCTATCCAAACATGGTAGAATCTTTACTCAAACATCATCTTTAATAATCACATAATTGCTCTTGTTACTCTATGTGATAAAGGGGATAAGCAGTCTCATACATCGTGAGAGACGGACGATTCTGAATCGAGATTCAACCCTTGCAAGGTAAACCTAACACACACGCTTGGAACACCACAGGGAAATTCTGAAGCAACCGTTTGCCTTTCATTCCGACTCGTGGATCAGATCCACCACAAGCGACTGCAGGTCATATGCACATCCAAAGTGCAGGAAGTACGTCTGTAGCGCGACTACAAAACCCGTACTCCTGGTTGCCCAGCAACACATATGCCTACACGTCGAACAAAGTAACCAAAAGAAGCAAATACATGTGGTGGGGGGTATGTCCACTCCTCGGGCCGATTGGTTACTAGGCTTAACGCTTACCATATTTCACGGCATGTGGCTAGTACTTTCAAACGCTTAACCACCGCTACCACACACTGCGACCTTATCAAAATTCATCAACACAGACGGGGTATCATCTTGACCATGATACCTCATAAAACTCCCGTCCGGCATCCTTATAGTGATAGCAGGAATGTAAACATTACAATTCCTATATCGCGCGAGTGACAGGAAATCACTCGAATTCTACCGGTCCTGTAAGCAGAGCAGCTATTCGGGCTCAATTTCTAGTGTTCAATACATTGGTTCCTGGAGTAATGCAACTAAGTTTTCCAAACAACTCCTAAGGACCTAATGCATAAAATATAAATAGATAATATAGGTTGCAGTGTAATAAAGTAGAGGTCATGTCCGGGGCTTGCCTTCGCTAGCAGGGTTGGGGTTAGTCAAACTATTATCTTCCGAACCTTGGTTCGAGGCTTCAGAGAAATCTGCGACAAGAGTCCCGGGGTCTTCAGAATAACCTTCTTCTTGTTCCGGGATCAACTGATAATCCCCGTCAGCGAGCGTGGTCGAGTCTATATTTGATGCAAGGTTACCGGTTATGAAATTGTATAGATATTTTTATAATGATTCACAATAAAGTTGCAATCCAATCCTAAGAAAAATTACATTACGATGATAAGTTAACTACCCTGCACTGGGCAGTCATTTATCGAGTATGAATTATTTTATCTAAATCCATTAGACAACGGGGTTGATTACACTAATTAACTAACTAGTAGCATGGAGCAACAAGTGGGGTGGTTTTTAACATTTGTATTAAAAAGCTTTACATATTGACCTCACAATTTATGAACTTTAAGTTATCATTGTATTAAAATCAATTATATTATATCCATTTTATTTAATACTTAACCTTTGATTGAAAATTTAATATCATGTTATAACATTATAAAATAGAACCTTTAATCTATTTTCATGATTTTAGGATATTTAAAACTATATTTATTAGTTATGCTAAGGAAACTACTCCTTATTCCTAACAAAATTTATACAACAAGAAAATAATACTAGAGTACAAGGTTAATTATTTTTCTTCAATTCTACATGTTAAAAGAAAATTATCAGCACTGGTTTTACTAATTTATCATTTTTCTATGAATTACTATTTATTTCTTAAGCCTACAAGTAACTAACTTTGATATTTAAATTAGATCATCAAACATTCAAAAACTGCAGTCGACCCTTAAAGCAAAGTTGCAGATCTTTGTCTAAAGATTCCAACAAAATTTAGTTTACTATTTTATGATTTTTCCTTGAAGAGATATGGTATTTCTAAGTTGACAGCAAAAATTACATAAGGAGGTCCCTGGCTACTATTCCACTGAGTCTTAGGCTATGCACTTAACCCCCTGGATTTCTTTTCCTTCTAACCCGAGGTCCCTGGGCTGGGAACCGAACAGAGCAAAGCGGTGGCGGCCGTGTTCCGGCGACGGTGATCACCGGCGATGAGGTCTGAGGGGAGGAAAAGGAACAGGAGCTCACGAGGGTTCTTATGCACCAGGTGTCGAGAGCTGAGGTGGTCGGATGGGTAGAGTTCGACGGAGACCCGAGACGACGGCGGCGGGGTCAACGTCGACGGCGAGGCTCCGGCGATGAACGTCGGCCAGTAACCTGCGCATGAGAACCAGTGGGTTACGGGGAACGTGTACGTGCCATCAATTGAAAGAAATTATGCTGGATCGAGAGGGATCGCCGGAGACCGAAGCAGCGGCGGCGAGGGTAAGATTCCGGCGATCGTCGGGGAGCCGCTGTAAGGCCTTAGGATTCAAATTGGTGGGTCGTGAAGCTTCCTAATGATGATGTGGTGCTGATTAATGGGTCGTGGGGGCGCGGGAGTACCTGGAGCGAGATGCCCACGGTGGAGGCCGAAAGCGACGGCGGCGGCGCTCGTCGAGGACAGGGCTCCAGTTGAAATTGGGGAGGATCAGGGGGTCGTCGAGCTCGAACAAGTCACGGGGAAGCTGGTGCGAGTATTGGCTAGGGCGGAGGAGGTCCGGTGTGGGCTACCCACGGACGTGCAGTGCGCGGCCGGAACGGAGGAAGACGGCGGCGAGGAAATGTAGCTCGGGTGCGGGGAAATGGGCGCTGGGAGTAGCAGAACAGCACGTAGGTGTTGCTGTGGTGCTGCTGCGCGCGAAAGGGAGGAAGTTAAGGCACTGCAGCGAGCTGTCCACGACGGCGAGGAGGTGGCGGCCGGAGATGGCTCGGGGACGTCGTGGCGTGCGTGGGAGAAGCCACCAGGGGAGAGGAAAGAGGTCGGGATCGAAGGGAAACGACGCGTGGACGAGTACGGCAGCTGGTGGTGGCGCTCGGGGCGCGGCATCGGCGGCGAACGGCGGTGGCAGGAGCAGCACAGAGCGGGAAGCGGCGGTGGTCAGAGGAGGAAGAAGCAGAGAGATGTCAGGAGGACTAGTTTGTGAATTCCAAAAATTCCAGGGACCCCTCTGTAAACTAAGATTTCCCATTGATAGAAAAGTCTAATGAGAAAGGTGTCTAAATCAAAGTTGTAGAAAATTTCAAATCCTACAAGACTGCTTTAAGGTTCAAGTTCAAAATCTCAAAGAATATAGTTTTATTTTAAACTTTAGAGCACCATTCAAATTATAAACTTTGTCTTGTAATTCAAACATAATGCTTTAATGTTTAGGGTCTTTTTGCAAGTTTTCCTGCAGTCATCATTACTAGTTCTTTTTACATTTTAGTCCTTAAGTAAAACTGAGTTTTCCTTTTATCTTTTTACCATTTCACATGTAAATCCTTAGATGTTTGTATTAATTACATAAAGGTCCTTAATTTCATATAAAGTCTATTTCCCTTAGTGTTTATTTAACTTTTGCTCTTTCCTTTTCTATAGCCATCTGAAATTTGACACTTAGGATCATTTTCACACACTTGCACATGAAACTTTATAAAACTGATAATTTATGAATATACCCTTATTGCTTCGTACAACTTGTATACACTATATCCTGCTTACATATATTACACCCAAACTTAGTATCTAGTTGTCTAACTACCTGGATATCACATTTTGTCTATCTTCGAGTATCTCCTACCAAAGGTGTTCAGCGTTTCGGCATAAAATGGAAAGTTAGCAACCCGATATGTCGGACCATTCGAAATCCTTGAAGTCTGTGGCCCAGTGGCTTACAGAATTCATCTCCCTTCTCAGTTGGCTACCGTTCATGATGTCTTCCATATCTCTCAACTCAAGAAATGCATCAAAGTGCCTACTGAGATCGTTAAATCAAAAGCCATTGAGATCGAACCTGATCTATCCTACACCGAACATGTAACATTCAGGTAATTAGAAATATAGACACTAGGTATTAGTGAGATATATGCATGCCATGATGTATGTGAGATATACAGAGAATTAGGGGTATATTTGGAATTTATGAAATATATAGGTCCTTGAGTGTAATTGGGTAAATATATTACCAATTGTCAAATTTAATTGACCATAGGGAAGAAAGTGTAAAAGATGGGTTAAAATCTAAGAAAAATAGACCTTTGTGTGAGACTAGGGACCTATGTGTGATTAAAACAACAATCTAAGGTCTTACATGTGAAATGAGTGAAATATGAAAGTAAAATTCAGGTTTACTTAAGGACTAATATGTAAAAATACAAGTAATCATGACATCTAGGAAAATTTGTAAACATGCCCAAAATTTGATCAAATTTATTTGGATAAATACAAAGGTAATTCAAATTCTACCTTTATTCAAAAACTTAACCTAAAAAGCTGTAAACTTTGAACTTCTGAACTTGAGCCCTAAAACAATGTTGTAGAGTTTGAAAAACTCTACAACTTTCATTTTGGGCACTTTCTTATTTGACCTTTGTAGCAGTGAGAAATCTTGGTTTACCGAGAGGACCTTGAACTTTCTGAAAATTTCAAATAAGTCCCCCGGACCTCTCCCCTCTCTTCTTCTTCCTCGCGCACGTGGGCCCCTGCTCTGTTCTGCTCTGCCGCCGGCAGTGGTTCCCCTCCGGTCGCCGCTGTGCAGGCTATCGCCGTCCACCTCCTGCTTCCTCTTCCTCCACGCGTCGTTCTCTTCCTCTCCCGGTCCTGTTCCTCTCCCCTGGTGGCCTCCCGCGCGCGCGCCACAGCATCCCCGAACGCTCGCCAGCCGCCACCTCCTCGTCGCTGTGGACAGCCCACCGCAGAGCCTTAAGCCTCTATCTCTTGCACGCAGTAGCACCACACCAACCTCTACACTCCGTTCCTTCAGTCCCAATGCCAATTTTCGAGCGCCCGACCCGAATTTCCCCGCCGCCCTTTCTTCCTCCACTCCGGTGGCCACGGGCCACCGTGGGCAGCAGTCACATGCCATCCATTGCTCCCGCTAGTTTTTCCGCAGGCTTTCCCAACCTCCACTCGTGCTTCCTAGCCCCAGCCATCTCCCAATTTCCACCGAGGCAATCCTCACCGACGGCCACCGTCCGCCGCCGCCTCCTGCTCCTCGTGGACAGCTCACTCCGAGCCTTCCCGCACCACCACAACTCCCTGGCCAGCACCACATCATCACCCCGGAGCTCTACGACCACTTTGTGAAGTCTCTAGTGCTTTACATCTTCCTCCCGATGATCGCCGGTATTCATCCTCGCCGCCGCCGCCACTGTCCTCGTCGATTACCCCTCATTCAACGCGTATACTCCCAATTATTTGTATCTACACCTTCCCCATGACTCACTGAAGCTCGTGCGCAGGTTCCCTGCCGACGTTGATCGCCGGAGCCTCGTTGTCGACGGTGACCTCTCCGCCGCCACCTCGGGTCCTCGTCGAGATCCACCTTTCTAACCACCCCAGTCCACGACAAGAGGTGCACCCGAACCGTCGTGAGTTCCAGAGTCTTCTCCTCCCCTCGGACCTCGCCGCCGGCGACCTGTCTCGCCGGAACACGGCCGTCCTTTCTTTGCTCTGCGTCTGTCTCTCACCCAGGGACCTCGGGTTAGAAGAAATAAAAACCTAGGGGGCTATCTGCAAAGCCCTAGACTCAGATAAATAGTGCTGAAAGGACCCCTTAGTGTGATTTCTAATACAGGCTTTGAAATTCCATATCAATTCAAGGAAAAATCACAAAAATACAAACTAAAATTTGTTAGAATCCTCTTTTACAGATCTACAACTTTACTTAAGGAATGAACTTCAGTTTCTGAATATTTTGTACTCTTATTTAAATGTTAAGTTTAATTGGTTGTAGGCTTAAAGAATGCATAGTAATTGATAGAAAAATGATAAAAATGTGAAACCAGTGGTGTTAGTTTTCTTTTAACATGTAAAATTTAAGAAAAATAATTATCCTATTATTTAAATAAGTATTCTCCTACTATATGAGTTTAATTATGAATAATACATAGTTAACCTTATAAAATTTATATCTATGATTTTAAATGCTCAAAAATTATGAAAATGTTCTACGGTTCTGTTTTAACTAATATAACCTGCCATAAAATTCCCAACCTAGGATTAGAGGTCAAACAACTAAAATAATTTGGGCATCTTATAATAAGTCCATAATTTAATATTAGCATAGGGTTTATATAAATACTTGGTATAGCAAATGAATAAAGCTTTTTGATATAGTTAATGGAAACCCCCCAACCTGTTGCCCCATGCCACTAGTTAGATACTTAGTAGAGTTAACCTGGCTATTTAATGTATCTAGATAAAATAATTAATACCCGTTAAATGACTGCCCAGTGCAGAACTAAATGTTATATATAATAAATAAGTTCTACTTCCTTTGGATTGCAACTTTATAGGGAATTAAAATAAAAGTATATGCTTTCCATAACTTATAACTTTGCATATCATGTAGACTTGACTACTCTCGCCGATGGTGACTATGAGCTCATCCTGGAACAAGGAGTGGAATCAGCTGAAGACCCCGGGAACGCCTTCGAAGGTTTAACTGAAGCTACGAACCAAAGTTCGGACAATTTTGACCCTACTGTTCCCAATCCTACGCAAGAAGGCAAGCTCCGGACATAACCCACTATTTTCCTACACTGCCATTTATATCTATTTATACATTTCTATGCATTAAGTTCTTAAGAATTGCTTGATACCCTAGTTGCATTTTTCCTAGGAACCATTGTATTGAATATTAGCATTGGAGTCCGATTAGCTGCTATGCTAATAGGACCGGTAGAAGTTGAGTGATTCCCTATCACTCGCGCGATATAGGAGTTGTGATGTTTACATTCCTGTTATCACTCTAAGGATGACCGACGGGAGTGTTGTGAGGTATCATGGTTGAGGTGATACCCCGTCTGTGTTGTGGAAATTGATAAGGTCGCAGTGTGTGGTAGCGGTGGTTAAGCATTTGAAAGTAGTAGCCACATGCCGTGAAATATGGTAAGTGGTAAGCCTAGTAACCAATCGGCCCGAGGAGTGGACATACCTCCCACCACTCTTATTTTGGTTTTTTCGGTTACTTGATTCGACGTGTAGGAATACGTGTTGCTGGGAAACCAGGAGTACAGATTTTGTAGTCGCGCTACAGACGTACATCCTGCACTTTGGAAGTGCGTATGGTCCTACAGTCGCTTGTGGTGGATCTGATCCACGAGTCGGAATGAAAGGCAAACTGTTGCTTTGGAATGACCCTTTGGTGTTCCAAGCGTGTGTGTTAGGTTTACCCTTGCAAGGTTTTGAAATTCGATTCAGGAATCGTCCGTTTCTCGCGGAGATTGAGACTACTTAATCCCTTTGCCATATAGAGTAACAAGAGCAACTATGTGATTGTCAAAGATGATGACTTGATTAAAGATACTACCATGTTTGAGTAGACATAGGTGCTTACCTAGAATGGTTAATCAACTATAACCTGAAAGCTAAAAGTTGAAATTAAGGATCTATTCTTTGTTGCTTTTCAGCTGAAAACTCTACCCAAAACCTGAAAAGCCTGCATAAGTCTAGGTACATGGCTAAGTATACCATGAGCGGGTAAGTCTTGCTGAGTATTAGCATACTCAATCTTGCTTTGTAACTATCTACTTCAGGTAATCTCCCTGATGAGCCAGCTTTCATTATACCGTGGCCCTACCCCTTGCCTGATGGTTGGACCGTGGAGTGGGATCCGTCCCCGGCCAACACAGATTCCGCCGAATGATATCATGCCAGGGCTAGCATGATATCCATAATAATGACGTGTACAGTGTTCGTGTTTTCAAACTCCGTTGATGTGACTTAAAACTTAAACCGTTTTGTAATAATGTCCCTCGACGGGCACTAATGTTACTTTTATATCCTTATGTAATATATCTGCCTGTGATGTAAAGTGTAATGGCATTTATATCTCTGGACTCGCCTTCGTGCGAGGTACCTTGTTGGATCCTGCTTTCGGTGGTTTATCGGGACGTTACCCGACAGGCCAAGGGATTATACCGTTTGAAGCACGAGGTAGCCCTCAAGAGAGGACTCGCGTACTTGAGCTGTTGTAATTCAGGTTGGTTCTGCCACAGAACAACCCATCCAAATCCTTGATACCAAGGAGAGAGTCATCAGAAGAAAGAGGATTAAGATGTATAAGATCTTATGGAATCATCACATAGAGGAAGAAGCAACCTGGGAAACTGAAGAGTATCTTCAGAAAAACTTCCCAGAATTCCTAAAGCCTACTTAGGTAGCTATCCTCCGAGCCCTATTATCCTTGTAATCTCGGGACGATTCCTTTTAGGGGGGGGGGAAGGTTGTGACATCCTAGGTGTCAAATTTGTATCACACTAGGGAAGGAATTGTAATAGATATGTTGAATTATATGAAATTTGGGTGTTTATGTGAAAATAAGTACTCATGTGTAATTTTGCAAAAGTATGAGTCCTTTTATGCAAAATAGTTGAAGTACAAAAGTAAGTTTCAAAGTTTACTTAGGGTCAAAGTGTAAAAAAAATGCAAGTCATCATGACATTACATGAAAACTTGCAAATAGATCCTAAATTTAGTGTAAATTATTTTCAATAGGGTAAAAACTTTACGATTTTGAATTTAGTTCAAGATTTGAAAATAAAATCCCATTCCTTGGTTTCTTGAACTTAACCTTTAAAGCAAAGTTGTAGCTTTTGAAAAGTACTGCAACTTTTGTTTTGGCCATTTTCTCATTTGAGCCCTAGATTTTTGGGAAATTATGGTTTACTGATAAGCCCCTAGGATTTCTATATTTTGCAACTAAGTCCCTAGAGACTCCCCCTCTCTCTTCTTCCTCTGGCGCTCCTCTATTCCTCTGCTCCTCTCTGCAGCCGCCGTAGAACCTCTCCTTGCCGCCGCTGTGCTGCCCGCTGCAGCACCGCCAGCACCACCTCCTGCTTCCACCCTCCCCCACGCGTCACTTGGACGCCGACCGTCGCCCCAGCTCGCCCTTGCTGGCCCTTACCCGCGTGCGCCACGCCGACCCGAACGCCGCCCGGCTGACAGCTCGCCGCCGCCATGGCATGTGTGCCGAGCACCCCCTTCGAACCTCTATTCTCCTGCTCTCGAGCATCTCCAACTCGTGACCATCCCATTCTGCATTTCCTTCCTCCCGCCCAATGCCCCGAGCGCCAAACACCACCGCTGCCCCTTCCTCCACTCCGGTGAACCACCATCTGCCGTGGATCGTTGCCTCCAGCCACACATTGTCCACGACAACACCTTGTCAAGCTGCTCTGTTGCCTACTCGAGCTTTTCCATCCCTCCCCGCTGTCAAACCTTCACCGGAACCACCTCGCCGCAGTTTACTCCCTCCGCCGCCGCCCCTGTCAACGTCGCCCCCCCCCTTTTCCTTGGCTTCTGGTCTCAGTTAACCCCCGCACTCCCTTCTGTGCATCTTGCTGATGCTCGTGCAGAGGAGCTTCGCCCCCGTCGCGCCGCCGTCGTCGTTCTCCTTCCGGCGCCGCCTCGGGTTGCCGTGGGGAACCCCTCTCCGGCCCTTCCCCTTCCTTCCCAAGGCTACCCCTAAGTTCACCTCGACCTCCTGAAGCTACCCCACCCCTTAAACCTCGCTGCCAGTGAGTCATCACGCCGGAACGTCGCCGTCCTTCTCCCTGTTCCTTTTTCCCTCCGGCCAAGGACTACATTGCTCTGATTCAAAAAGTTCTAGGGTCCTTTCTGCAAAGCAATCTGAGTCTTTCAAATCTTTTTTAGTGAACTTTGAAAATTCCTAGAAATTTGTAGAAAAATCCTAAAATAGCAAACTCAAGTGTTCTGGGTTATGTTAGTTAAAATCTACAAGTTTTGTTTTCTGTTCTTGGGCTGAATCTCAGTATATTTTTCTCTAGATTAAATATGAAGAAATGAGTCCTTTAATTGTATATGATGATCCCTAGTTGTGCTATGTGCAATCTTTGGACCCTGAGTTCTACTTGTCATGTATGGTTTTGTGTAAAAATTGTAGATCTAGTGCTGATCCCTAGCTAAGAAATTTAAATACCTTTGTGATATGTTGCTTGAATCTCTAATATTTATTCTAGAATGATCCTGTTAGAGTTTATGACTAAATCTTTTACAGTAGTTTCTGCTAGTGGAATATAATCCATGATAAAATTTTCAGAGTCAGTAGTACTGTCTAACTTAAATTATGAATTTATGATCTAGTTCTAAGGTTAATTAATTTGTGCTAGATCCTAGTTCATGAAAAATTATAAAAATAAAGTAGAATGATTCCTTTGAGTAGTGTGGCATGGCCACAAATTTTCAACCTATGATCATGTGTAGAACAACCAGGATAAATAGAACCTGATATAGCAATGTTATATTCCTAACTTAGGGTTTGTTTAATTAATCAAAGTAAGTCCATAATTAAGTAATAACCTAAAGTTATTAAAGGTAATTAGTTAGTCAAATAAATAAAGTTGTTAAGTGTAATTAGTTTGATTGTTTAAGAAAACTAAACATGCTACCTAATATAGTTAGTTTAAATGTTTAGGGTAAGCAGCCATGTTACTTAATGTAACTAAATAGTTTAGTTAATACCCGATAAATGACTGCCCAGTAAAGGGGAATTGTGTTATTTGTTAGTATGTAATGTTAGTTTCTTTAGATTGCAACTTTATCGTGAAGTGAAATGAAAATGTATGCATCCATTGAACCACATCTTTGCATATCATATAGATTCAACCACTCTCGCCGACGGAGACTACGAATTGATCCCGGAACCAGAAGGAAGTTATTCTAAAGACCCCGGGACTTTTGTCGAGGATCTCTCTGAAGCTCCGAACCAAGGTTCGGAAAATAATAACTTAACTGACCCCAGCCCCGCCAGCGAAGGCAATCCCCGGACATAAACCCGCTATTTTTGTACACTACAATCTACATTTATATATATACTTGTGCATTAAGTTCTTAGGAATTGTCTAGAAACCCTAGTTGCATATTCCTAGGAACCGATGTACTAAATACTAGAACTTGAGTCCGAATAACTGCTATGCTAATAGGACCGGTAGAAGTCGAGTGATTGCCTGTCACTTGCGAGCTTTATAGGAATTGTAGTGTTTACATTCCTGTAATCACTATAAGGATGACAGACGGGATTTATGTGAAGTATCATGGTGGAGATGATACCCCATCCATGTTGATCAATTTGGCTAAGGTCGCAGTGTGTGGTAGCGGTGGTTAAGTGTTTGAAAGTACTAGCCTCATGCCGTGAAATATGGTAAGCAGTAAGCCCAGTAACCAATCGGCCCGGCAAGTGGACATACCTCCCACCACTCGTATTTGGTTTTTCCGGTTACTCGTTTCGACGTGTGGGAATACGTGTTGCAAGGCAACCAGGAGTATGGTCATGTAGTCGCGCTACAGACGTACATCCTGCACATTGGATGTGCGTATGGTTCTGCAGTCGCTTGTGGTGGATCTGCTCCATGAGTCGGAATGAAAGGCAAACGGTTGCTTCGGAACAATCGTTGGATGTTCCAAGCGTGTGAGTTAGGTTTGCCTTGCAAGGGTGAAATCCGATTCAGAATCGTCCATTTCTCGTGGAGATTGAGACTGCTTGATCCCTTTGCCACATAGAGTAACAAGAGCAACCTTATGGTTATCAAAGATGATGTTTGTTTAAAAGATTCTACCATGC
Source organism: Panicum hallii (assembly GCF_002211085.1). Lineage (NCBI taxonomy): Eukaryota > Viridiplantae > Streptophyta > Magnoliopsida > Poales > Poaceae > Panicum > Panicum hallii. Next base: position 14,723,889 of record NC_038048.1, read on the forward strand.
TTGAATAGTTATAGTTGCTTACCTAGAATTGATAATCAACTAGAACCTGAAAGCCAAAATTTGAAAGTAAGGATCTACTCTTTGTTGCTTTTCAGCTAAAAACTAAACCCAGAACCATTAAAGCCTTCATAGTCTAGTTACATGGCTAAGTATACCATGAAATGGTAAGCCTTGCTGAGTATTAGAGTACTCAGCCTTGCAATATGACTTTATTTCAGGTAATGTCTCTGAAGACCCTACTCTTCCCATGCCTTGGCCCTATGCTCTGCCCGATGGTTGGTCTGTGGAATGGGACCCATCCCCGACCACACTGATCATATTGAGTGATGTCATGCTAGGGCTTAGCATGATGTCCGTATTGGCGACGTGTATAGTTGTTGTGTTTTAAATTCCGCTGCTGTGAACTTGAAACTTTAAACTGGTTTGTAATAATTTCTATCAGTTTGGAACTTATGCTACTTTTAGAAACTCTTGTAATATAAATGCCTGTGATGTAAAATATGATGGCGACTGTATCTCTGGACTCGCCTTCGTGCGAGGTACCTTGTTTGATCCTGCATTCGGTGGTTTATCGGGACGTTACCCGACAGGCCAAGGGGTTACACCGTTTGAAGTACGTTGGAGCCCTTGAGAGAGGACTTGCGTACTTGAGCCGGTGTAATTCAGGTTGGTTCTGCCACAGTTCAGCAGATTTTGTATCGACTTTCATGCTGTAACGGAACCATCCGAAACGCCCCAAAACATGTCTTTTGGTTACAATGGAGTGGATCAGGTGCGTTCGTGCACTATCAAAATGGTCCGAAATGCCCCAAACCATGAGTTTGTGTCCAATGGTGTGTATTGGTTGCGTTCATTGCGAAAAGTTCAAAAGCAACTTCGTTTACCGAACTTGTGTGTTAATGGTGCTAGTTCGGTAAGTTTTTTTGTTGACTTTCTTGCAGTAACGAAACGGTCCGAAACGCCCAAAAACATGAGTTTTGGGTCCAATTAAATGGATTCGGGGCGTTCGTTGTGAGAAATTTTGACGCAACTTCATTTAGCAAACTTGTGCGTTAATGGCGCCAGTACGGCCAATTTTGCATCGACTTTCATGCAGTAATGAAACGGTCTAGAATGCCCCAAAACATGAGTTTTGGGTCGAATGGAGTCGATCACGTGCGTTCGTTGTGAAAAATTACAACACAGCTTCGTTTAGCAAACTTGGGCGTCAATGGTGCTAGTTTGGCCAGTTTTGCATCGACTTTCGTGCAGTAACGAAACGGTCCAAAATGCCCCAAACCAAGAGTTTTGGGTCTAATGGAGTGGATCAAATACGTTCGTTGTGAAAAATGCCATCGCAACTTCGTTTAGCGAACTTGGGCGTTAATAGCGCTAGCTCGACAAGTTTTGTATTGACTTTCTGCAGTAACGTAATGGCACCTGTTCGGCCAGTTTTGCATCGACTTTCGTGCTGTAATGGAATGGTCTGAAATGCCCCAAAACATGTCTTTCGGTTCCAATGGAGTGGATCAGGTGCGTTTGTTGCGTAAAGTTCCAACGCAACTTCATTTAGCAAACTTGTGTGTTAATGCCGCTTGATTGGCCAGTTTTGCATCAACTTTCGTGCAGTAATGAAATGGTCCGAAATGCCCCAAAACATGAGTTTTGGGTCTAATGGAGTGGATAAGGTGCGTTCGTTGCGAAAAATTTTGACACAACTTCGTTTAGCAAACTGGTGCGTTAATGGCGCTAGTTCGCCCACTATTGCATGGACTTTCGTGTAGTATCGAAACGGTCCAAAATGCCCCAAACCATGAGTTTTTGGTCTAATGGAGTGTATCATTTGCGTTCGTTGCGAAAAGTTCCAACGCAATATCGTTTAGCAACCTTGTGCGTTAATGGCGCCAGTTTGGCCAATTTTGCATCGACTTTCGTCCAGTAATGAAACTGTCTATAAAGCCCCAAAACATGAGTTTTGGGTTGAATGCAGTGGATCACATGCATTTGTTGCGAAAAATGCCATCGCAACTTCGTTTAGTGAACTTGGGAGTTAATAGCGTCAGCTCGGCTAGTTGTGCATCAACTTTCATGCAGTAACGTAATAGTCCACAACTCCTCAAAACATGAGTTTTGGGTCCAACGGAGTGGATCAGATACGTTCGTTGGGAAATTTTCTAACGTAACCTTGTTTAGAGAACTTGTGCGTTAATGGCACCAGTTCGGCAAATTTTGCATCGACTTTCGTGCTGTAACAGAACGGTCCGAAACATGTCTTTTGGTTCCAATGGAGTGGATCAGGTGCGTTCGTTGCGAAAAATTCCAAGGCAACTTCGTCTAGTAAACTTGTGTGTTAATGGCGCTAGTTCGGCCAGTTTTGCATCGACTTTCGTGCAGCATCGAAATGGTCCGAAATGCCCCAAACCATGAGTTTTGGGTCCAATGGAGTGGATCGGTTGTGTTCATTGCAAAAAGTCCAAAGGAACTTCATTTAGCAAACTTGGGCGCTAATAGCGCCAGCTCGGCCAGTTGTGCATCCACTTTCGTGCAGTAACGTAACAGTCTGAAACTCCTGAAAACATGAGTTTTGGGTCCAATAGAGTGGATCAGGTGCGTTCGTTGCGAAATTTTCCGACGTAACCTCATTTAGCGAACTTGTGCGTTAATGGCACCGGTTCGGCAAAATTTTGCATCGACTTTCGTGCTGTAATGGAACGGTCCGAAAGGCCCCAAAATATGTCTTTTGGTTCCAATGGAGTGGATCAGTTGCGTTCGTTGCGAAAAATTCCAACGCAACTTCGTTTAGCAAACTTGTCCGTTAATGGCGCTAGTTCGGCCAGTTTTGCATCGACTTTCGTGCAGTAACGAAACTGTCCGAAATACCCCAAACCAAGAGTTTTGGGTCTAATGGAGTGGATCAAATGCGTTCGTTGTGAAAAATGCCATCGCAACTTCGTTTAGCGAACTTGGGCGTTAATAGCGCCAGCTCGACAAGTTTTGCATTGACTTTCTGCAGTATCGTAATAGTCCGAAATGCCCCAAAACATGAGTTTTGGGTCCAGCAGAGTGGATCAGGTGCGTTCGTTGTGAAATTTTCCGATGTAACTTCATTTAGCGAACTTGTGCTTTAATGGCAACAGTTCAGCCAGTTTTGCATCGACTTTCGTTCTATAACGAAATGCTTCAAAACGCCCCGAAACATGTCTTTTGGTTCCAATGGAGTGGATCAGGTGCGTTTGTTGCGAAAAGCTCCAACGCAACTTCATTTAGCAAACTGGTGCGTTAATGGCACTAGATTGGCCAGTTTTGCATCGACTGTCGTGCAGTATCGAAACGGTCCGAAATGCCCCAAATCATGAGTTTTGGGTCCAATGGAGTGGATCGGTTGCGTTCGTCATGAAAAGTTCCAACACAACTTCATTTAGCGAACTTGTGTGTTAATGGCACCAGTTCGGCTTATTTTTCATCAACTTTTGTGCAGTAATGAAATGGTCCGAAATGCCCCAAAATATGAGTTTTGGGTCCAATGGAGTGGATCGGGTGCGTTCGTTGCGAGAAATTTAGACGCGACTTTGTTTAGCGAACTTGTGCAATAGTGGCACCAGTTCGGCTAGTTTTGCATCGACTTTTGTGGAGTAATGAAACGGTCCAAAACGCCCCAAAACATGAGTGTTGGGTCCAATAGAGTGGATCAGGTGCGTTCGTTGAGAAAAATTTCGACGCAACTTCGTTTAGCGAACTTGTGCGTTAATGGCGCTAATTCGGTCAGTTTTGCATCGACTTTCATGCAGTAACGAAATGGTCCGAAACACCCCAAAACATGAGTTTTGGGTCCAATGGAGTGGATCAGGTGCATTCATTGTGAAATTTTCTAACGTAACTTCGTTTAGCAAACTTGTGCGTTAACGGCGCCAGTTCGGCCAGTTTTGTATCAACTTTCGTACAGTAACGCCCCAAAACATGAGTTTTGGGTCGAATGGAGTGGATCACGTGCGTTCGTTGCGAAAAATGCCATCGCAACTTCATTTAGCGAAGTTGAGCGTTAATAGCGCCAGCTCGACAAGTTTTGCATGGACTTTCGTGCTGTAACAGAACAGTCCGAAATGCCCCAAAACTTGTCTTTTGGTTCCAATGGAGTGGATCAGGTGCATTTGATACGAAAAATTCCAACGCAACTTCGGTTAGCAAACTGGTGCAATAATGGCGCTAGTTCGCCCAGTTTTGCATGGACTTTCGTGTAGTATCGAAACGGTCCGAAATGCCCCAAACCATGAGTTTTGGGTCTAATGGAGTGGATCGGTTGCGTTCGTTGCGAAAAGTTCCAACGCAATTTCGTTTAGCAAACTTGTGTGTTAATGGTGCCCGTTCGGTTAGTTTTTTATTGACTTTCGTGCAGTAACGAAATGGTCCGAAACGCCCCAAAACATGAGTTTTGGGTCCAATGGAGTGGATCCGGTGCGTTTGTTGCGAAAAATTTCACCACAACTTCATTTAGCGAACTTGTGCGTTAATGGTGCCAGTTCGGCCTGTTTTCCATCGACTTTCGTGCAGTCATGAAATGGTCCACAATGGCCCAAAACATGAGTTTTGGGTCGAATGGAGTGGATCAGGTGCGTTTGTTACGAAAATTGCCAACGCAACTTCGTTTAGCGAACTTGTACGTTAATAGCGCCAGTTCGGCCAGTTTTTCATCGACTTTTGTGCAGTAATGAAATGGTCTGTAACGCCCCAAAACATACCCAAAACGGAGTGGATCACGTGCTTTCGTTGCGAAACTTTCCGACGTAACTTCGTTTAGCGAACTTGTGCGTTAATGGCACTAGTTCGGCAAGTTTTGTATCGACTGTCGTGTAGTTGCGGAATAGTCCGAACGCCCCAAAACATGACTTTTGGGTCCCATAGAGTGGACCAGGTGCGTTCATTACGAAAAATTCCAACGCAACTTCGTTTAGCAAACTTGAGCGTTAATGGCGCTAGTTCGGTCAGTTTTGCATCGACTTTCATACTATAACGAAACGGTCCGAAATGCCCCAAACCATGAGTTTTGGGTCCAATGGAGTGGATCAGGTGAGTTCGTTGCGCAAAACTCTATCGCGACTTTGTTTAGCGAACTTGTGCGTTAATGGCACCAGTTCAGCTAGTTTTGCATCAATTTTCATGTAGTAACGAAATGGTCCAAAACAGCCCCAAACATGAGTTTTGGGTCCAATGGAGTGGATCAGGTGCGTTCGTTGCAAAAAATTTTGATGCAACTTCGTTTAGCGAACTTGTGCATTAATGGCGCCAGTTCGGCTAGTTTTGCATCGACTTTCGTGCTGTAACGGAGCAGTTTGAAACGCCCCAAAACATGTCTTTTGGTTCCAATGGAGTGGATCAGGTGCGTTCATTGCGAAAAGTTCCAACGCAACTTCATTTAGCAAACTTGTGCGTTAATGCTGCTAGATTGGCCAGTTTTGCATCGACTTTCGTACAGTATCAAAACGGTCCAAAATGCCCCAAATCATGATTTTTGGGTCCAATGGAGTGGATCGGTTGCGTTCATTGCGAAAAGTTCCAACACAACTTCATTTAGCGAACTTGTGTGTTAATGGCAGCAGTTCGGCTTGTTTTTCATCAACTTTCATGCAGTAATGAAACGGTCTGAAACGTCCCAAAGCATGAGTTTTGGGTCCAATGGAGTGGATCCGGTGCGTTCGTTGCGAAAAATTTTGACGCAACTTCGTTTGGCAAACTTGTGCTTTAATGGTGCTAGTTCGCCCAATTTTGCATTGACTTTCGTGCAGTAATGAAACGGTCTAGAACGCTCCAAAGCATGAGTTTTGGGTCGAATGGAGTGGATCACATGCGTTCATTGCGAAAAATGCCATCGCAACTTCATTTTGCGAACTTGGGCGTTAATAGCGCCAGCTCGGCCAGTTGTGCATCAACTTTCGTGAGAGCCTTAGTCCTTGTTCTGTTCTTGTTCTTTTGGTTCCTAAGAAAGATGGCACTTGGCGCATGTGTGTTGATTGTCAAGCCATCAATAACATTACCTTTTGATATCGCTATCCTATTCCTCGTTTGGATGACATGCTTGATGAGCTAAGTGGTTCTGTTGTTTTCTCCAAGATTGATTTACGTAGTGGATATCATCAGATTCGTATGACTTTAGGGGATGATATGCACACACCAAGGCAGCACGTGTAGCAAGTTGTTGTGGCCCGATCTTCTCGTAGGATCTGCGAACTTGATAAATTGTCGCTGCGTGATCTGGTGAAGAGGCAGCGCACTGCGAGGCTGTCCACGCGACGAACTACCGAGACAATCACCCTTCCACGTAACAACGTAACAGCCCAAGCAATCACGCCCTATAGACGTGAAGGCACGAACTGGGTGAACCGCAGTTCGGCGTTCTACAACTCCCTCAGGAATCGAAAGAACAAATGTTGCAAGCCTCTCAAGACTCACGCATAAACAAAACTCCATAAGTTTGTGTATTCTGAATTCAATAAAATAAGATCTATCTTTTCATTGTCTAGTACAAGATATATATAGAGATAGGGGCATTCAGCTTTGAGTAAATGGCTGCATGCGATGCTCTAGTGGATTTTGTGGCTGGTTCGCGCGTCTTTTCAGCTTCTGGCAGTGGTTACTAAAATGAGCATAACTCCTTATTAGGACATCCAAATAATGAACCGTTTGATAGGATGGAAAGTAGACTTGAAGACGCTTCCATCCACTTATAGAACACTGATTAACTCCTTGTATTCTGTCCGCAGTGATGCTTGGAATTCGTACCATGTGTCAGTCATCTAGATTCTGGTTGCATTCCCATGCTAAGGTGATGAACCACCATTTTATTCATGCACACTATAGGCTTCTTGGTTCAGATGTCCAGAGGCTTGAATCCATCTTGATCCCATGCTGGTTCACACACTCCATTATTCCTATGGATATATAAACAAGAACTCAAAAGCATAGGCTCATTCAACATAGACTGATTATTAAACATAAGGTTAGCGTTCACCTGAGAATGAATTTCCTTCTGCAATTGTTTAGCTCTACTCCTTGTAATTGGACCAGCTATATCAAGTGGAGTTTCATTTGAAGATGAGTGAATGCTAGGCATGTCCTCATTAGCCTCCCCCTCTTGAGAAGGAGTCGTCCTCGACTCAGGCTCACCAACAAATGGAAGCAAGTCTTTGACATTGAATGTTGTACTCACATTGGAATATTCAAGTGGCAGCTCAATTTTGTAAGCATTATCATTTATCTTTTGGAGAACCTTGAACGGACCATCACCCCGAGGAGATAACTTACTCTTACGCTGCTGGGGAAAGCGATCCTTTCGTAGATGCAACCATACAAGATCTCCTGGCTGAAATGTAACCTTCTTATTACCTTTGTTTGCTTGGTTTGCATATTGTGCTGATTTCTTCTCAATATTCATTCTTGTCTCCGCATGTAACCGCTTGATAAAATCCGATCTTTTTGTAGCATCCAAGTTAACTTGTTCCTGTAATGGTAAAGGCAAAAGATCCATGGGAGTATGCGGTTTAAACCCATAAACAATTTCAAATGGACAAGAGTTTGTTGTAGAATGGACTGCCCTGTTATAAGCAAATTCGACATGTGGAAGGTAGTCTTCCCAGAGCTTCAAATTCTTTTTCAACACAGCATGCAACATGGTTGACAAGGTACGGTTGACAACTTCAGTTTGCCCATCTGTTTGTGGATGACAAGTGGTTGAAAATAACAACTTTGTGCCAAGCTTAGCCCATAATATCTTCCAAAAGTAGCTGAGAAATTTTGTATCCCGGTCTGAAACAATAGTCTTTGGAACTCCATGTAAACGAACGATCTCCCTGAAAAACAAATCAGCAACGTGTGAAGCATCATCGCTCTTATGACATGGGATAAAATGTGCCATTTTAGAAAAGCGATCTACAACAACAAAAATAGAATCCCTCCCCCTCTGAGACCGAGGTAACCCCAGAACAAAGTCCATAGATATATCTTCCCAAGGTACATGTGGAATAGGTAATGGAGTCTATAAGCCATGGGGATTGAGGTGGGACTTAGCTTTCAAGCAAACGATGCAGCACCCAAAGTGCCGCTGGACATCACGTCGCATATGTGGCCAAAAGAAATGATCAGAGAGCATGTCCAATGTCTTTTTGACACCAAAATGACCAGCTAGTCCACCTGCATGTGCTTCCTGCAAAAGAACTTGACGAATCGAACAAGCTGCTGGAATGCATATTTTGTTAGTCCGAAACAAGAAGCCATCATGCACATAATATTTATCCCAACCTTTTTCCATCAATACAACGAGAGAAAGGTTCTTTAAAATCAGCATCAGCAGCATAAAGTGTTTAGTTGGATTCCAAACCAAGCACTTTTGTATCTAGTTGTGTAATCAACGCACATCTTCTAGACAAGGCATCGGCAACAATGTTATCTTTACCACGCTTATGTTTGATAACATAGGGAAATGTACGTTTCAATGAACTCAATCCATTTAGCATGTCGACGGTTCAGCTTGCCTTGACTTTTAAGATATTTCGAAGCTTCATGATCAGAATGGATTACAAATTCTTTAGGTAACAAGTAATGTTGCCAAACTTCCAAAACACGAACTAAGGCATAAAGCTCTTTGTCATAAACCGAGTAATTCAGATGTAGACCATTTAGTTTTTCAGAAAAGTAGGCAACAGGTTTACCTTCTTGCAGCAGTACACCTCCTATGCCAATACCACTTGCATCACATTCGATCTCAAATGTCTTACCAAAATCAGGAAGTTATAGCAGCGGTGCTTCACAAAGCTTTGTTTTCAGCCCATTGAAGGCTTGGTCTTGTTCATCTCCCCACTTGAATGGAACATCCTTCTTTGTCAAATTATTGAGGGGTGCAGCGATCATGCTGAAATCTTTAACAAAACGCCTGTAAAAACCCGCAAGACCATGAAAGCTTCGAACTTGGCTCACATTTACCGGTGTAGGCCAATCCTTTATTGCTTTAACCTTCTCTTCATCAACCTGAATACCATCTGCGGAAACAACAAAGCCAAGGAAAACAACACGGTCTGTGCAAAAGGTGCACTTAGCAATGTTGCCATACAATTTCTCTTCCCTCAAAACAGCAAGTACTTGATAGATATGATCAAGATGTTCATCAAATGATTTGCTATAGATCAGAATATCATCAAAATAAACAACTACAAACTTGCCAATGAAAGCTCGTAAAACATGATTCATTAAGCGCATAAAAGTTGAAGGAGCATTTGTCAAGCCAAATGGCATAACAAGCCATTCAAAGAGACCAAATTTAGTTTTAAACACTGTTTTCCATTCATCACCAAGTTTCATGCGGATTTGATGATAACCACTACGCAAATCTATCTTGGTGAAAATGATAGAACCACTCAATTCATCTAACATGTCATCAAGTCATGGAATGGGATGGCGATATCGAACAGTTATAGCATTGATAGCATGACAATCAACACACATGCGCCAAGAGCCATCTTTCTTTGGGACTAAAAGAACTGGAACTGCACATGGTGATAAGGATTCATGAACATACCCTTTGTCCAAAAGCTCTTTTACCTGTCGCTGAATTTCCTTTGTTTCTTCAGGATTGGTGCGGTAGGCTAGATGATTTGGAAGTGAAGCACCTGGTACCAAATCAATTTGATGCTCAATTCCACGGAGTGGAGGAAGTCCAGCTGGTATCTCATTAGGAAAAACATTTTTGAAGTCCTGTAAAAGATCAAGAACAACACTAGGCAGTGATGAAGGTAAATCGTGAGTTGAAAGTAGGACCTCCTTGTGCAAGAGCACAAAGAATGGGGCTGTGGTGTTTCTCACTTCTCTCAAATCACTCTTGCTCACAAAGAGACACTCAGTGTGGTGTGGCTGTTTAGGATTGGCATGAGGCTTTATGTGGCTGGATGGGTTAGAACTCTCTCCCTTACTTGGGTTGGGGGTCTCACTCAATTTTCTTTTGTCTGATTCCTCTCTTTTCTTGTGAGCCATATCTGAAGTATGTATCTCCTCTGGAGATAATGGAACAAGAACCACCTTCTTGTTATTGTGAATGAAAGTGTATTTGTTAGACCGTCCAAAATGCACCGAGTCCACATCAAATTGCCAGGGCCGACCAAGCAGCAAATGGCATGCTTGCATGGGGACAATATCACAATCCACCTCTCCATGATAATCACCAATTGAAAATGACAAACGAATCATGGCTGAAATCTTAACTATCTCGGAATTATTCAGCCATTGCATATGGTACGGATGTGGATGGCGACGTGGCTGTAAACCAAGCTTCTCAACAAGCAAAGCACTAACAATATTATTGCAGCTCCCACCATCTATGATGAAATGGCACACTTGGCCTTGCACTTTGCATCGGGACTGAAATAAATTATGGCGTTGTCCTTGTTCAGCAGCAACAAACTGAGTGGAAAGAACTCTCCTAACCACCAAAGAAGGAGATGGTGTATTCATTGTCGAAGGCTCGAAATCAGGAAAATCAGCAAGCAACTCATCAAAATCAGCACTAGTAATCTCGTCAGAAGATGGAGAAATAACATCTTGTAACATGTCATTGTGAGCAAAAGTTGGAATAGGTTGAATCGCTAAACAATTCAGACCTAGCTCAAATGTACCATCCTCTGCTGAATACTCACAAGTGTCAAGATTAAAATCTGAAAATACATTGGTAAACTCGTCCTCCTCTTCACTTTGTGAATCATAAGAACCATCAGCAAGGGCAATAATAGTACGACGATTGGGACATTCAGCTTGTTTATGCCCATGACCACCACACTTAAAACACTCAATCTTGCTTGTCTTGCGTTGGGTGGCTGCAGTAGAAGAAGTGGGCTGATTTGAACTCACAGCTTTACCTTTCGTATCCAATTGTTTGGAAGAAGGTGGAATGGATCTATTTGTTCCACGAGATGAGGATTTGGGCATTGCAGCTCCTTGCTGTTAGAATTGAGGAGTGACATCCCCTTGCTGTTGGGAATGACGCCATGAAGGATTGTATTTGTAAGACGTAGCAACTTGCCGTTCAGCCCTCTTTGCAAAATGAACCAACTCAGTGAGACAAGTGTAATTTGTCATATCCACTTTATCAGCAATGGATTTATTGAGGCCAACCATACACCGGGCCATTGTGGATTCCTCATCTTCAGTTATCCCTGTACGAAGTAAACACATTTCCAATTCTTGAAAATATTCATCAACAGTACGAGTACCTTGCACAAGATGTTTCAGCTTCAAATGTAGGTCATGAGAATAATATGCAGGAACAAAACAACATCGTATTTCCGTCTTCATATCTTCCCAAGTTATACGAACATGCCCAACTCTTTGATATTCAGTACGGACCTGATTCCACCAAGTTATGGCATAGCCTTTAAACTCAATGGCTGCAAGCTTTGCCTTCTTTTCAGCAGGGTATTCATACAAATCAAATAGTTGCTCCACTTTGTGTGACACTCAGGTAATTAGCTTGGTCAAACCCTAGAGTTTTGCTATGCTTTTATGTCCAAAGTATGGCAAATGTGTGTTTTATGTTTATATAAATAAATTTAACTAAAGGTCCTTTTATACAAAATGGGTGGAGATGGGGGAAAAGTTTAAAAGCATAAGGGTTATTTTGCAAAAAGTGATATCTGTAGTTAACTTTGCAAAATATGTGAAATTACCCCTGGGTATACATGTAAAAGTATTTTTATCCATAGGATTTACTTAAAATGTGAAATTATTACAAAGTCTATAATATCTCCAAAACTATTGCTCAAATGCAGATGAACCTTAAAGAGAAGTTGTAGAGTTTGAAAAACCATGCACTTTTGCTTTTTGGACCATCTCCATTTGAGCACTAGTTTAAAAGTTGCAAGTCCTTTTCAGTGAGGTCCCTGCTTTTCCTTGAATTCACAGATCAGTCCCTGGTTCAGTTCCTCCCCCTTCTCCCTCCTGGCGCCTCTGCCCCCCCCCTTCCCTGCTCTGCTCCCCTGGTCCTTCTGCCGCCAGCGTAATGCGCCGCTCCTGGTCACCGCCGGCCACCTCTTGCTCTCCCCCGCCCACGCGTCACTCCCCTGCTCACCCACCGCTCTAGCCCTCTGCTGCTGGCGTCCCACCCGAGCGCCACGTCTTCCACCGGCTGCCAGCACCGCACGCCGGAGTTCCTGCCGCTGCCGCAATTTCCACCGGCTCGCCTTATCCCTTTCTCTCTTCTGCTCCGTAGCACCAGCAACTCCAAGCCATTATGTTTCCCTCGCTAATTCACTTGCCAAACCCCTGCCCTCGGCTGTTTCTCCCCTCTCTTCTTCCTCGCATCACCGGAGCCGCCCGCACTCCCCACCGGCGTACACCACAATCGCTTCACTCCGCCCAAATCCCGCTGACCCAGAGCTTCCCCACCTCCTTCCCTTGCCCCATATCGTGATCCAGACCAGCCCCGGCCCTTCCCCTCGCCGGATTTGCTCCACCCGGAGCCGCCCCTCCATTGGCGCCGCCGAGCTCGGCTTCACCGTCGACAGCCCGCCTCGCCACCTCTCCGTCCAATCCATGTATGGGAATCGTCTCCCCACATCTCAGTGTTGCTCATGCGCGCGCTATGCCCTCGTGTTCGCCGGCCTTTCGCCGGGAACGGTGTTGCGCCGCCACGGCCGCCGCGCCTCACCGTCGTCGACCGTGTCCCGTGGCTACCCGTCGAGCACCGCCCCTCCCAATCTCTTCCTTGGGCTCTGTAGACCGTGCCTAGGCAGCTCTTCCCCACCGGCGACCTCGCCGTCGGCGAGAACACGTCGGAGCCGAGAGGCCGGCCGGCGTTGGGCTCGGCAAGGGCTCTTTTGCAAACAAAGAACTTGGTCTGAGGGCCCTGATGCAATTTGCCGAGACCCCCCCCCCCTTTGATGCATCTGTTATTTCATGTGAAAGCATTTTCTGCCTTGTAAAATTCGTAGTAATTCACAGAAAAATCAAAAAATGGCAAAACTAGCTTTGTTAGAAACTAGATTTCAAACTCTATGACTTTTGTTAATAGAGTTTAGTTTGAAACAAAATATTTCTACCTGTATTTTAAATCTAAGATTAAGGGGTAATATACACTTAACTTTGTCATTTCATGCTTGGTTGCTTATGAAGTTTGGCATAAATATTCTATGAGCTCTAGATAACTTTGTGCAAAGTTACAAACTTAACTTTGATTTAAACTTAACCTCTTTTATTTTGAAACTTTCAAATTTGAAATAAACCTAATGTATAGCCTTCTCTAATTGGAACCTTTTATCATTTACTAATGTAATATTTTATAATGTTTAATATATAATCAAATTTCTATAATCTTTTATTTAAAAGTTTTGAATTCAAATTTTGGTTCATTTCAATTTTAATTTGAATGTTTTATTTCTTATTGCAATAAACTCCACCATATCTTTATAAATAGTGTTTCAAATCTAAACCCTCTTTATTTTATGCATGTTTGTGTGTTAATTGGATGAGTTACAATATTTGAAATGTGAAATTTTAAATTTAAATTTCACCTTATTTAATTTATTGCATATCATATAGAATCAACGACACTCGACGACGGGGACTACGAATTGGTCTTACGACAAGACCAAGGCTTTCTAGAAGATCCAGCGCTAATCGTCGAGGGACTAACTGAAGCTCCGAACCCGAGTTCGGAAAGCTCTGACACTCCTACCCTCACCCCCACTCAAGAAGGCAAGCCCCGGACATATCCCACTATTTTATTTACACTGCAATCTATGTCTATCTTTATTATATCTTGCATTAAGTCTAGGAATTGAAGTGAAACCCTAGATGCATGAATCCTAGGAATCCAATGTAATGCTCCCGAGTCCTTATCGGATAGTTACTCTGCTAATAGGACCGGTAGAAGTCGAGTGATTTCCTGTCACTCGCGCGATATAGGAGTTGCATGTTTACATTTCTGCAACCACTATAAGGATGACGGACAGGGTCATGTGTTGTATCATGACCTGAGGTTTTACCCTGTCTGTTTTGATAAAAGTCTTAAGGTCGAAACGTGTGGTAGTGGTGGCTAAGCGTTTGAAAGTACTAGCCACATGCCGCGAAATATGGTAAGCGGTAAGCCTAGTAACCAATCGGCCCGGTAAGTGGACATACTCCCACCACTCGATCTCTATGTTATGTTCACACGCACCGACCTCTGGGAGTACGTTCTGCATGGCAGACAGGAATACGGGTTTTGTAGTCGCGCTACAGACGTATGTCCTGCACACATAGGGTGTGCGTACGGTCCTGCAAGTCGCTTGTGGTGGCCTGTCCACGAGTCGGAATGAAAGGTAAACGGTTGCTTCGGAACGATCATTGGATGTTCCAAGCGTGTGTGTTAGGTTTACCTTGCAAGGTTAAATTCGATTCGAATCGTCCGCCTCTCACGAGGATTGAGACTGCTTATCCCTTTTACCACATTGAGTAAGAAGTGGAACTAATGATGGATAATCTTGATGGATGATAATCACTACCTTGCTTGCTTAGTGTAGGTGCTAATCTAGAATAAATACTCAACTAGAAGATGAAAGCTAAAACTTGAAAGTAGTTCATACTCTTTGTTGCTTTTCAGCTGAAAATAAACCCAGAGCCTTTGCAAGGCCTTCATGAGTATAGTTACGGGCTAAAGTATACCCAAACCCGGGTAAGCCTTGCTGAGTATTAGAATACTCAGCCTTGCCAATATCTGTTTCAGGTATAACCTTCGGTAACCCCACGGACAACCTTGTGTGGCCAACGTCCGTTCCTTTTGGCTGGTCCGTGGAGTGGGACCCGTCCCCGGCCGGCACTGACCCTCCGGAGTGACACCAGGCCCTGGGCTAAGCTTGGTGTTTGCCTTCGCGACGTGTGTAGTCGCGTCGAACTCTTCCTTCCGCTGTGAGTTTAGACAAGCTGTTGTGCTTGTCAGTTGGAACATGGTTTTGTATAAGTTTACTTACCTTTGAACTCGGTTTGTAATAATGTATGTATGGCTGTAAATTTAAAAGTTGATGAGCTATTCTGTGATGTGAACTCGCCTTCGTGCGAGGTAAACCTGCCTCGATCCTGCTGAACCGTGGTTATATCGGGCGGAGACCCGACAGATCCAAGGATTGTTCCGTTTGAAGTGCGTTAAGCTGAATTGCAGTTGTGCGGCGATCATTAGCGCACTTGAGCCGGAATAATTCGAGCGGTTCTGCCACAGCTGGTATCAGAGCTGTAGGTTTATCTTTACATCTAGAATAGCTCTTAAAAAGTATTTTCTGGATAAAAGTTTGCCAACAAATGAATTTACAAAGTACGTTGGATCCGTTAAGGTTGGTGATTAGAACGTAAAGCCCTAGGGGTTTATATGGGAAAGTATCAGGTGGCTATTAGTATCTATATATATATAAATCTAACTTGCAGCACTACTTTCTGTCAAAACTTAAATTCCTGCACAATCCAATTTTACTTTCAGTAACGACATCTACGAACGGAGGTAAGGAGGTAAGGATCCTCAGCCAACTGAGGGAGTTTGGCCTTCCCATCGGTGATGCGAACCGAACGCTGTTTCTCAAGCAGTGGCCTACTTGAGATGCTGCCAATATACCAACTTAGGTTGATTATATTGGGAGTATATGGTTCGGCGCAGGGTATGGCGATCGCTGTTCATATCCCCGCATTTTGCGGTACCCCCGTGAATACGTTGTTTCGATGACGTATGTTAATGTTGTCTGTACGGTGGTAATTGTACAGATGCTGTTTCTATAGTGAACAGTAATGTTTGGGGACGCTTTCATGTCGTGCTGCCATGAAAGGTTCATGAGATATATATATGTGTATTCTTCTGCAGGTACACTAACCATGTTTACGCTATTAGGATGCGTAGGGTTTATCGATTAGTTATATATAGTGAGAGACGTATGGTTATGCCACCGGAATTAACTACGTAAGTCCGAACATATTCGGCAGTTGTTTTGGTTGTGAGGACGAGTAGTGCGTGCATGCATCATTTGATAACAAAAGGATTTTCATATATGAAGGACATGTTGTTTGTATTTGGAGTGGGCTAATGAAGTGTTAAGGGTAGCTTTAGGTTGGGTATTATATATAGAATCTTAGTTTTCCATCTGTTTTCCAGCCTTTGCTGTTACCAGAATCGGTTATCTCAAGTATAGTTATCTTGTGAGTCTTCTGTAAAATAATTGCATTTCAGCCATTCAATGCAATTGTGTCCTCAATCCTTTGGGCTCCTGTTCTGTGTTGCTGTATCTCTGTATCTTACCATTCGAAATCTTGCTTCAGATGGCTGAGACTCCAAATATTTGTTGGGATCGTGAAGGAAACGCTCATACCAATGCCTTGCACTGGGAGGGCTTTCCCCGCCTTTTGTGGGAGTCACTTCAGATTTTTGGCTATGATGTACCCCCACTTTATGATGGATATGAGTTTGTTGAAGCAGGTGTTCCTCGGTGTAGGGTGAAGATGACCATTCCGCAGCATCCTTCTCGCTACTTGTGGCAACCTGTCACAGTTTGCACGGTTGGCCACCGCCTTGTGGATACCTTTGAGTCTGCTGCACTTGAAGCTATTCACATTTTCTGTGACAAGCACCCTGAAGAAGTGGCTGCTTATCCGATTGGTTTATTTCCAGCCGCAGATCCTCGTGACTCCGAGTGGACCTTCAGGATCTCTTATTACAGTCATTTATTGGGAGATCTGTCTCATGAGACACTGCAAGCTCTAATCCGATTCATGAACGTGCATCATCAATATCAGTTGCTGCAACGTCGAAGCATGAATCAGTTGTCTAACTTAGCTCAAGCTCACCATGGAACTATCACCCAGCAGCTTGATGAGCTGAATGAGCTTCACACTGTCACAAATGCCCAAGTTGACCTATTAGCCCAGCGCGATGTGATTATCAACAATCAAGAAAACCAAATCCAAGAAAGGGAGACAGTTATTGCCCAGCGCAATACTATTATTGAGTTTCTCCAGGATCAGGTTCAAGATCTCACCATTGAGCTTGATGATGCTGTCAACCATATCAACGATCTCCATGAGCAACCCGCACCATTTCTAGAGCCAGAAGAAAGTGAGAGTGAAGAAGAAGAAGAAGAGCCAAAAGAAATAGAAGGAGAATCGGGTCTTGACTCCGAACATGGTGATCCTGCCCCAAAATCCCCAATCTAACCACTCTTCTTCTGGAAGAGTATCGTCAGTGGGAAACCTTGACGACTTTTAGCCTATCGCTCTCCTCGCTGTACTGGATGTAACTTAGGTGGTGTGTAGTTACCTAGTTATAGAGCCACTGGTTGTATATGTGGCATGCGTTGTTAGGTAAAAGTTTGTAATAGTGTGAATGTATCAATATGAGGTGTAAGGATATTAATATCTATGTAGTAATCTAAATCCTGAGTTTTGGTTATCCTGTTCAGTATCGGTGCATCTATTATAAGTGGTTTGAATGGAGTTTATGCATTACTTTTCAGTTTGATAATTGCATACTATCTGAAATTGGAGCAAGATTATGGTTGATAATGGATGTCTCCTTTATTTCAGATGGTTGGAGCTACTTGTGGAACCCCGGAAGGATTCCGGGCAGGACAACCTGGTGGTTCTCAACAACCACCACCGCCACCTCCAAATCTTGCCGAGGTTATGGCCCGGCAAACTGAGCTTCTAAATCAACTTGTGCAAGCTCAGATGGGCCACTTCCAGCAGCAACCTCGAGGCCGAGGGGAACCCTTGTCCGCCAACTATCAGGACTTTCTCAGCACCCAACCCCCTTTATTCCATAAGGCCGATGAGCCTCTGGACGCAGATGCCTGGTTGCGGACTATCGAGTCTAAGTTCGCTTTACTGCCAGCCCCATGTTCAGAGGAGAACAAAGTGCTTTTCGCCGCCCAACAACTCCGAGGCCATGCTCGTCTTTGGTGGGACTAGTTTCATGCAATGCAACCCGCCGAACACGTGGTCATTTGGGATGAGTTTCGGACTGCCTTCCGCGCACATCATATACCAGCAGGACTCATTGAGCGAAAGCTCAATGAATTTCTAAGTCTGACCCAAGGTACCCGTACTGTCACACAGTATGCACAGGTTTTCAATCACCTGTGCCAGTATGCGGGATCACATGCGGACACGGATGCCCGCAAATGTGATCGTTTCCGTCGAGGCCTAAACACCAAGCTCAAAGAATGGCTGAATTTGGTGAAGGCTGAAAATTTCAATGAGTTGGTCAACATGGCCATAACTCAAGAAGACTGCATTGCCGCCCACAGAGCGGAAAAGAAACGGAAGGCACCTACAGGACCTGCAACTTCACAATTGCCAAGGTATCGGTTGGTCCCGAGTAATGCCCCTCGAGCTCCGCCTCGAGGCAATTTATCTGGCAGATGGGTAGCCCGACCTCCCCAACAAGCACAATTCAACCAACCACCCCTGCCCCAAAATCAACAACAACCCCAACAAGGTCTGCGGCCGAGCTTTCCGCCAGCTACTCTAGGAAACAACAATAATCGTTGCTTCAATTGCGGAAGCCCGTCCCACTTCATTAAGGATTGCCCTCAACCAAGGAAATCATTCCAAGGGCAAACATCTAATCCAAACTACAAGGGCAAGGGTAAGAGACAAGTGGTGCAGGTCCGACAAGGGAGGGTGAATCTCACCACACTCTCCGAACTCCCTGAAGGGGCACCGATAATGACGGGTACATTTTCTATCAACTATCATCCCGTTATTGTTCTTTTTGATACTGGTGCCACCCATAGTTTTATCAGTATGGATTGTGGGACTAAAATGGGCTTGGATATCTGTAGTATAAATGAAGCTTATAGGATTGTAACTCCTGGTGGTAGGATTTTGTCCAATCAAATCTGTAGGAGGGTACCAATTCAGCTGGGTAGTCATCTAATCAAAACAGATCTGTTAGTACTAGACCTAAAAGGGATGGATATTCTTTTGGGTATGAACTGGATGACCCAACATCATATGTCCTTAGATATCCCTTCTCGAACTGTGGAGATAAATGTGCCAGAAAATGAGCCTACCATTCTTTATCTTCCACAATCAAAGTCCTTTAACTCTTGCACCTATGCTGCATCTAAGGTCAAACTTGAGGATATTCCAGTCGTCTGTGAATATCCAGATATTTTTCCAGATGACTTACCTGGAATGCCTCCAGACAGAGATATCGAGTTCATTATAGAACTCCAACCTGGTACAGCCCCTATCTCTAAAAGACCTTACCGCATGCCTCCTAATGAGTTGGCCGAATTAAAAACCCAACTCCAAGATCTTTTAGACAAAGGCTTCATTCGTCCAAGTGCATCACCATGGGGTTGTCCAGCCTTATTTGTGAAAAAGAAAGACAATAGCTTGAGGCTATGTGTGGATTACCATCCTCTCAATGCGGTGACTATCAAAAATAAATATCCTCTACCCCACATTGATATCCTCTTTGATCAGTTAGCCGGAGCCAAGGTGTTTTCTAAAATAGATCTTCGTTCCGGCTACCACCAAATTAAGATTCGGCCCAGTGATATTCCAAAAACAGCCTTCTCCACTCGGTATGGTCTATACGAGTATCTTGTCATGTCATTTGGCCTCACTAATGCTCCAGCCTATTTCATGTACCTCATGAATTCTGTCTTCATGCAAGAACTCGATAAGTTTGTTGTGGTCTTCATTGATGATATCTTGATCTATTCTAAAACTCCAGAAGATCATGCCAAACATCTTCATGTCATCCTTCAATGATTAAGAGACCACCACCTATATGCCAAATTCTCTAAATGTGAGTTTTGGCTAGATACAGTCAAATTCCTAGGCCATACTATTTCTGGTGGCGGAATATCTGTCGATCCCAGTAAAGTACAAGAAGTGATGGATTGGAAACCCCCGACCTCCGTCCATCAAATTCGTAGTTTTCTCGGTCTAGCTAGCTATTATCGCCGTTTCATTCCTGACTTTTCCAGAATAGCCAAACCTATGACCGAACTACTAAAGAAAGGTGTGAAATTCTCCTGGGATCAAAAATGCGAAGATGCATTTCATCTTCTCAGAAATCATCTTACGACGACTCCAGTCTTAGCTCAACCAGATGTCTCAAAACCTTTTGACATCTACTGTGATGCATCAGGAACTGGACTTGGTTGTGTACTTATGCAAGACAACCGGGTAATTGCATATGCATCACGGGCACTCAGGGTTCATGAACAGAATTACCCCACCCATGATCTCGAACTTGCAGCAGTTATTCATGCCCTAAAGATCTGGAGACACCATCTGATGGGTGCGAAATGTCATATTTATACTGATCATAAAAGCCTCAAGTATATCTTTACCCAGGCAGATCTGAATATGAGGCAAAGGCGCTGGCTAGAACTTATCAAGGATTATGATTTGGAAGTGCATTATCATCCAGGCAAGGCCAATGTCGTTGCAGATGCCCTTAGTCGCAAAGCGCATTGTTCTTGCCTATCCATTGACGCATTCGATGAAACTCTCTGTTGGGAAATGAGTAAGCTCAACCTAGAGATCATTTCTCAAGGAGACTTAAACCATCTTTCGGTTGAAGCCACACTTAGAGATAACATTGTTCTAGCGCAACAGCGTAATGAAGGGGTCAGAATCATTAAACAGAAGTTAATACAAGGAGAAGGGAAGTATAAATGCTTCCGAGTAGATCCTGAAGGAGTATTATGGTTCAACGAGCGTATTGTTGTACCGAAGGACCATAAACTCCGAAAACAAATAATGGATGAGGCCCATCTATCCAAATTCTCTA